>NC_068357.1:22583991-22718991 GCF_020536995.1 Dreissena polymorpha
ATGCTTACTACCGATTTTGTATACTATGAAAGTATAATATACGAATAATATCCAATGTGAAAACTGTGAATTGTTTCTTACTTATAAATTAATAATGCTAATGTATTATATGTTACCTTCCAAGTCGTTTGTTCGTGCTCGTTTTTATCAACTAATTGTTTTAAAACATATATAAATACAAAACGATCATGACCTAAAGATAAACTTTTAATATATAATTTACCTCCATCGATTAGAATATTAATAGGTTGCAAGCCTGGAAATTAATAATAACACTTTGCAAACATCTCTAATTTGATAAAATCAAGTCCGTACATTTAAACAGATAATTTAATTAGTGCCAAACAACTCAATTAATGTACATCACAATTAATCCACAGTTTGCAAATAAATGCCCCTAATGTTATTGTAAGCCGATAATATGTGTCATTAACACCTCGTTATAGGTATACCTCCTATATAAAATAAATTACCGAAACCTCCACGGCTTTTACTATATAAATCAATTTACCGAACTTGTCATTTACCAAACCTCCATAACCCGACATTTTTCACGGCGACTGATCGGAGCAATATCACGGAGGTACTGTGAAAACGTCAGATCTCACGATCTGACAATATTGACGCTACACCGGTCTATTTCGTTTCCGTAGAGATAGCTAATGTCGTCCGTTTGTAAGCTCAAATTTGATTGGCTGACGGGTTCAATGGCTTATTCTAAAATAAATGCTGCTCGAGCAGCATATTGCTGCTCGAGCAGAAATTTTGCTGCTCGAGCAGCATTTAAATGCTGCTCGACCAGTAAATTGCTGCTCGAGCAGCAATATGCTGCTCGAGCAGCATTTAAATGCTGCTAGAGCAGCATTTTTTTCTGCTCGAGCAGAAGTTAAAGTTTCGACCCCTTTGGTGCGCCATAGTCTTGAACATCAAAGTGATCCGCTATGGTATGATCCGGTATAGTAACTTTACTGTATTAGACATATACTACAACAAAACGTGTTCACATATAATTTTACACACGTTATACTAATAAAACTAGCAAATGACCTACTTTATTCGGCGCTTTCGAACCTCACACGAATATAACGCACACGCAGCGAGATAAACTGGTCTTTTTTTTATTCCTTTCCTCGATTTATTTTCGGTTTTATAATTGGTAACACACACAAGGAAACATACAATTTCTATCCATGTAAGCCGCTTCATTTATGGATAAAACAAACAACTCTCAAAATCTAAATATTACGTATACCTATTACGGAATAAATCAACGAAATATTTGATAATTCAGCTGAAACAAATAAATAACAAATAGATTCACTTACCACCGCTGGATGTAAATGTTTAGATTTCGTCTGCTGCGTGGACCAACTCAGGTTTTCTTACAATCTATTTTTAGCGGCAGCAGGGTTATGACACAGTGTCCTTCATTTTCAGAAAACCGCATAAAGTGTACATGTAATTTTTAGCTCCACTGGCCAAATGCCAGCGGGACTTATGTCATGGTCCTGTGTCCGTCGTGTGTGCGTCCGTGCGTTAACTTTTTATATAAACATCTTCTCCTAAACTACTGGCCCAATTCTGATGAAATTTCTCAGGAATGTTCCTATGGTGAACCTCTTTCAAATTGTTCAAATTATGCCCCTGGGGTCAATTTGACCCTGCCCCGGGGTTCAAAAAATTAGACATTTGCTTAAATAAGGCCTTTTTGTGCACACTTTATAAATCTTCTTGTCAATAACCATTAGGCCTAGGGCTACCAAATTTGGTATGTAGTGACATCTTATAGTCCTCTACCAAGTTTATTCAAATTATACCCCTGGGGTCAAATTGACCCTGCCCCGGGGGGTCAAAAAATTGAAAATTTGATTATATAAGGCCTATTTTGTGCAAACTTTAAAAATCTTCTTGTCCATAACCATTGGGCCATAGGGCTACCAAATTTGCTATGTAGTGACATCTTATAGTCCTCTACCAAGTTTGTTCAAATTATGCCCCGGGGGTTAATTTTTACCCTGCCCCGGGGGTCAAAAAATTGAACATTAGCTTATATAAGGCCTATTTTGTGCAAACTTTAAAAATCTTCTTGTCCATAACCGTATGGCGTAGGGCTACCAAATTTGGGTATGTAGTGACATCTTATAGTCCTCTACCAAGTTTGTTCAAATTATGACCCTGGGGTTAATTTTACCCTGCCCCGGGGGGTTAAAAATTGAAAATTTGCTTATATTAGGACTATTTTGTGCAAACTTTAAAAATCTTCTTGTCCATAACCATTGGGCGTAGGGCTACCAAATTTGCTATGTAGTGACATCTTATAGTCCTCTACCAAGTTTGTTCAAATTATGCCCCTGGGGTCAAATTTGACCCTGCCCCGGGGGTTTAAAAAATTGAAAATATGCTTATATAAGGCCTATTTTGTGCAAACTTTAAAAATCTTCTTGTCCATAACCATTGGGCCTAGGGCTATACCAAATTTGGTATGTAGTGACATCTTATAGTCCTCTACCAAGTTTGTTCAAATTATGCCCCTGGGGTCAATTTGACCCTGCCCCGGGGGGTTTAAAAAAAATTGAAAATTGCTTATATAAGGCCTATTTTGTGCAAACTTTAAAAATCTTCTTGTTCATAACCATTGGGCCTAGGGCTATACCAAAATTTGGTATGTAGTGACATCTTATAGTCCTCTACCAAGTTTGTTCAAAGTATGCCCCTGGGGTCAAATTTGACCCTGCCCCGGTGGGGTAAACAAATTTAACATTTGCTTATATAAGGCCTATTTTGTGCAAACTTAAAAATCTTCTTGATCAAAACCATTTGGCCAAGGGCTACCAAATTTGGTATGTAGTGACATCTTATAGTCCTCTACCAAGTTTGTTTAAATTATGCCCCTGGGGTCAAATTTGACCTGCCCCCGGGGGGGGGGTAAAAAAAAATTGAAAATTTGCTTATATAAGGCCTATTTGTGCAAACTTTTAAAATCTTTTCGTCCATAACCATTGGGCCTTGGGCTACCAAATTTGGTTTGGAGTGACATCTAATAGTCCTCTACCAAGTTTCTTCAAATTATGCCTCTGGGATCAAATTTAACCCTGCCCTGGGGGGTCAAAAAATCGAAAATTTGCTTATATAAGGTCTATTTTGTGCAAACTTTAAAAATCTTCTTGTCCATAACCGTATGGCATAGGGCTACCAAATTTGGTATGTAATGACATCTTATAGTCCTATACCAAGTTTGTTCAAATTAAGCCCCTGGGATCAAATTTGACCGTTCCCCAGGGGTCACAAAATTGAACATATGCTTATATTGGGCCCATTTTGTGCAAACTATAAAATTCTTCTTGTCCATAACCATTGGGCCTATTTCTACCAAATTCGGAAGGTAGTGACATCTAATAGTTCTCTACTTAGTTTGTTTAAATTATGTCCCTGGGAACAATTTTGACCTTGCCCCAGGGGTCACAAAAATGAACATATGCTTAAATAAGGCCTATTTTGTGCAAACTTTAAAAATCTTCTTGTTCTTAATTATAGAGCCTAAGGCTACTAAATTTGGTATGTAGTGATATCTAATAGTCCTCTACCAAATTTGTTCAAATTATTCCCCTGGGCTCAAATTTGACTCGGCCCCGGGGGTCACAAAACTGAACATATGACGTTTACCAGTGGAGATTACTGCGGCCGTTTGGCTGTTACCAACAACAACATCAACATCTTGTAAAACATGAGATAAAACCCTGTCATTTAGTGCCATTTTAGGTCAGATGGTGACTGCTTACAAAGGCATTGAAGTAAGAACATGTGTTATGAATGTTTTCCTTATAAACTGAAAAAAGTCGGGTTTTATTTAAATATGTCGAAAGTGACCATATATCCGGATGAAAATATTTTGGATGACATGTTAATTTCATGTCTTTTTTGTAGTGTTAAAACCAGTTTAATAATATATTATTGATTTTAAAAACACAACTTCCATGAACATAATTATTTCAAGAAAAGTCAATATATGATACTGCACGGTAAACTCAAACTTTGTATCCAAGAGAAGGTTTTGAAATTAATGAAGTGCAATGTTCTTAACTATCGTATATGCTGCTTTTAATAACTAATGATTCATTGTTCCATTTGTGAATCGTGACTCACGAATTATGGATATGATTGTCAATTGCTCAACAATCCATATATATTTCTGACCATTTTATAATTTTCTTAATATAAGTTATGAATTGATCTTAGAAGTCAACTGTATTACTTAATTAAATACATTTATAAATATAAAGAAATAATCTTTAGATTATCATAATACTCTCAGGCCTGTTTGTCTTAGGGATGTGTGGGTTGATGAGCAATTTCTCCTTTTATCACAATTATTTCTACCCTACCTGATCATTTCCTTCATATTCCATTTTAATTTAATTGACGTTTGCAACCTCTTTCAAATTGGGAAAGTCCAAAATGTGTCGTTTGGTAAAGGGTTAAGGCATTTTTATTCCTATGGGTCTTGTGAATCTGTTTTCAAATCAAATGCGTAGATTTGATCTTCAGCATCTAAAATATGTGAAATAGAAAGAACGACAATATATTTTGGAGAGATAAAATGTACCTACGTTATAAGCAAAGGACCTGTTCATCAATACCCGGGCTTTTTAGTCTGTTTAGTTAACACGGTAGTAACTTTTTCCTAATATAAAAATGCTCACCCTTCCAACTTTAAGCGCACAGTGGGACGAGGGATAGAAAGAGAAAGTCACATCAGGGCTAAACATTACTTACAAAATCTACTTGCCCTGAACGTAAAGCCACTTGCCCAAACATGAAATATCACATTAACTGTAAACCTCATATTTTTTAATAAAGATCAAAATGATACACCACAAAACCTTTTTTATTTTTGCACATTTAACAAAATGATCACAGCAATTAAAGTCTAAAATAAATGCTCTTTGTTCTTTTTTGCACTTGCCTGGGCGGGCAACTAGATTATAAAAGCACTTGCCCGGACCCAACTTTTACTTGCCAGGGGCAATAGGACAACCATTAAGGTTGAGTCCTGCACATGCTTGAGTACATTTCAACCCGTGCGCATTGCACGTTTTTTTTCGCAAAGAAAAAACAGTGGAGCGATACAGGGCCATCATGGCCTTCTTGTTAAATTATGGAAACACCTAAAAATATGTGAAATAGAAAGAACAAACTGAAAATGAACAAACTTTTAAGTTGGTAAACTACAAACTCAGTTTTTAATTGAATTATTTCTTAGCATACTATGCCTGTCACTATGCCGGACAATACGCTTAATTAAAGTCACACGGCTGTACTCCGGGATACTTTTAGACTTGTGTCCGTACCTCGGGTACTTTGTTGCATACTTAACAAGAAATATCTTTAAAAAAGATATACGGCGTTGATTGTGGTCGACGTTTATGAACGATCAAAAGTTATCTCTATGAGATAAAAAGTAGCGGATGCCTTTTTTCTGCGCAGTTCTTAGCTACAATCACAAGCAAATCAATTACGGGGTGTTGCGCCAGGTTGTGTGGCTTATTTTGCTTTATGTGATATTATTAATCAGATATCTATATTTACAGAATAGAAAAAACACAAGAAACATGAAAATATACGAGTGCATATAGGTCAGCCGGCAATACTCAAATCTTATTAATTGCATAATTATAGTATAGTGAATTATTGTGCTCATGCTTAATAACTGGTCTAAATGGATAAATATTTCTAATTAATGTTATCAAAATTGGTCCTTATCATGCAAATGTTGAAAACATATTAAAAATCGATGATTGACATACCACAATAATATCGCCGAATATCTTTATTTAGTATCTTTCTGATCAAAACAGACTTCAAGTGCACAAAGTTTACGAGACGGCGTTTTATATAAAGATTTCTGCAACTGACCGCAAAACTGACCTTGATACCTTTCGGATTGGAATGCAATGCATTAAAGTTAGGTAACAATTCTGCTGCTGAAACGACGGCTTGTTTACGCCAACTGTACACGACCAAGGCAACAGCTGTGCCTAAAATATTGATATATCGACAAAGCGACTAAACGAACTATTTACTCCATCAGACAAAAATAGCATAGATTCCAATTTTTTCCTTCAATGAAAAGATCGCAACCCCTTCTGCGAACTCCGGTGATGAACTGTATATAAACTCTGACTTTCACACACTGGCCGCGAATTGACCCGAAACCTCGCGGGTTGAAATGCAATGCAAGTAAGTACTAAATATGAGAATATAGCCTTTAGTATAAACGCTTTTGCGCTGGTAATTCTCTGAAAATAAAAGGTGAACGCACAAACTGTATTTATTTCGAAAATTGATTGTAAAACTGTTCTATCTATTGAGCCTTTTCATTAGAGATAAAATTGTTTCATGCAGTAAAACAGTGTTACAAAGACGCGGATATGTTTCCAATGTCTGGTGTTATACTCAAATCAGCCAATGGAATAAATGAAGTGTATTCATTCGTACCTAGCCGCGGGAAATGTTATTTGAATATTATTGGACACTTACAAAGGTCAGTCAGGGTGAAAAGCTGGCTTAATACAGCTTACGCCGAAAAAAAACATTGGAGTACCTGAGCCGAATTGGGTGGTGAGCTAACCAGTATCAGTGTGTGACCGGGTCGGTGTGGGTTGGGGTAGTGAGCTAACCAGTTCTAATTTGTTCCATATTTAATTAATATTCCCAAATCCCAAAATTTAATAATAATGTTAATGATGTTTATATTAAACTTAAACCACGTTGTTTGTTTGCACATTTACTTAGGTCTTCAAACAGCGGTTTTAGTATAAACATATCCGTCAATGTTACAATATCGTAACATGATAAACCGATCACTACATTTTCATTAAAAGTAAACACTTTACTAAATTCAGAAAACGACATTAGAATTTATAAAATAATTAAAGCACATGTGAAGCCAATATAGCATGAAAATACTATACTATAAATAGACAGTATACCGTCTTGTATCGGATATTCCAGGTAAGCACATAAGGTAGTCATGAAGACTCGGCGATGGGCTGTAAATAAACTCTGACATGCATACCACTTTGGATCAGCAGACGATTTATTTCATAAATTAATCTATCTTACGGAGGAATCCGAGATAGCCGATGTATCACGATTGACATGCATACATGTATCGGATATAGCCAACCAATCTCTTTCACGAGGGTTACATTATACATGTATTCATTGATGTACGTGAGACCTTTGAACGACAACTCTGCTGGGAGTGTTAAGTGGGGAAACACTTTAAGCACAGAGGTCGTAAAGGGACAAACCAGCTGAGTCGAAAATGAAACTGGGATTTTTCGAAAATGCTGTTTATAAGATAGAGTATCTAATACATGTGCTAACGGCAAACTCATATGATCTCAAATAATTAAAACGCAACTAACACGTGAACAACGATTGAGTGTCATAAATGCTTAACAGGAAACAATTGAATCCAAATGGTTGCTTATTGAAACATCAGAGGGGTTTTCATTCCGCTACGAGATTTCCGATCAATAAGGAACAGTGTTCGGATACGAAAAATTTCAATAGCAAAAATAGTGAAAGGTATGGTGACGATTCGAATACAAATAACTGTGATGCTAAAGTTTCAAGTAAACCGGGGGACTGATACTCAATCACGTGAATCGGGTAAAAGTGAACACATGCCATCTGCGAAGGCTTCAAACAGGATCGGGAATCTACCGGAACATGTAGAAAGGAAACCAGCGTCGGGCCAGAGATTGACGAAATCGTCAACAGGCAACAAAGCTGAACACGTTGAACAAAGGAATGATGCCCCAGTGACCAGAAGTAGAGATGACACAACCGCCGGATCGACACGGTGCTAGTGCTGAAACTGGTGCAACACCGAAGCCAACTGTGTATAAAGACACGTGGCAAAATCGCAAACTCAAAAGAGTTGGGAAAGAAGTAGGAACCGCCAGGTTTAAACACTTTCACGGGTACGACAAGTATAGCATTATACGTTGACAGCCCAATAAACCGGAAGTTGAACCGCGTGGGAAAACCGCGGGGGTAGCCTGCCGATGTCTAGGGGCCGTAAAAGTGAGGTCACCAAGTCTGTCCCTGAAATGATCAAGAAACTTTGCAGTGACGATGACGTATGTATTGATTAACTGCTTGTATATCCCCGCAAAGAATGGGTATATTAGAGTCACTTTGTCGGTCCGTAGGTTTATCGGTCGGTCTCTCCACATAAAATAGAAATACTTTCATATTTCTTGAACAATGAAACTTAAAATTTGAATTGCGCATTAACTAGGCTTTCGATGATCTTTCTATACATGTACTTCGATATTTTGGTACATAAAACCAATAATAATGTATACGTTCTCGTGCAAATTATTATAGTGAGAGACAGCTCTGACAAGTGTGCGACAACTTCCGGCGTGTAGACTACTGATGTCGATCAAATAATATAATCTGTTTCCTGTCTGTATAATTTGCGCTAGAACTTTAAATGTATTATTGGCTCAAATTTTCCATCATATATGAGCCTCGCTGGGTGAAAACGAGGTTTAATGTATGTGCGAAAATAGTCGTCCCATATTAGCTTGTGCGGTTGGCTCTTAACCGGGACGACACTTAACGCGCATGCATTTAACACCATTTTACCAGAGCGAGGCTCACATGTATTTGTTTCATTTTTTACACACGAGTTTCTTAATACAACGAAACAGCCCACTTTAATAAAGATCACCAATTTTTAGATGAAACAAATTATTGTATTTTATTGCGAGATTTGTTTTTACTAAGTATCGATAAAATATAACTGGACACACTAAAAAAAACGCCCGATGTTTTGTTCTTATGTATTTCAGTTTGACAGCGGCGATATCGGAAATACGTATCAGCATTCGTTCAAGTTAGCTCTCTGTCGCATCAATCGCCATAAGGAGGTCAAAGACTGGAAAAGAGCTAACAAGGACGGTCACTCTATTACAAGCCTGAGCACAGGTATTCAATTCTTTAAAGGAGAGTTACCAGACTCAGAAGTAAAAGGTGGACAGCTCGAC
This sequence comes from Dreissena polymorpha, assembly GCF_020536995.1. NCBI lineage: Eukaryota > Metazoa > Mollusca > Bivalvia > Myida > Dreissenidae > Dreissena > Dreissena polymorpha. Next base: position 22,593,057 of record NC_068357.1, read on the forward strand.
GTTCGCGGAAAAATAGGTTTTGGCGTTTTTGGAAAGGTTTTCTTCGCCACATGGATGGATGCTGTAGTGGCAGTTAAAAAGATCGCCAAGCAAAGTTCCAGATCAAGAGTTGCCCTTTATAAAGCTGAGCTGAATCAGTTTTGCGACCTAGAACACGCGAACGTTGCACAGACCTTTGGGTATTGGTTCGAGAAAGATGAAATTAATATTTTAATGGAGTACATGGAAATGAGTCTATACGAAGCAATTCATCTTGAAGAATGTATAGATTTTTCGGAGCAAGAAAAATTACAAATAATCCGACAAATGAGCGCTGGATTGAAATATCTTCACTCTCATAAAATCGCGCATGCCAATTTGAAATCTCCAAACGTTTTGTTGAACTACGTAGAAGGGAAAACCTGCCTCGCAAAACTGACTGATTATGGGCTGACTACTTTGAAAAATGACCTTGAAACGTCTCAACCAAGCAGCGTAACGCTGAAGGCGCAAATATGGCGATACGCTGCACCAGAAGTTCTATCGGGCGAGATTTTAAAAACCGCGGACATGATGAAAGCAGACATTTGGTCGCTTTGTCTGTTGATGCATGAAGTGATTTATGACGAAGAGCCGTATTTTAACCTCGATTATGTTAAATTGAAAGATGATGTAGGCAAGCACGGATTGATGCCGTCGGTTCCTTACAGCAGTATCGTTACATCTGACATGGAGAATTTGATGAATGAAGGGATGATGTTAAGGGCCCAGGAAAGGCCGAGTGTGGATTACATTGACAGCTTCATGACACAGATAGACATACTTTTTACGATATGATTCAATACTGTATACAAAATAGTTTTGCTCAGTATATCACAAGGATGCCATATCCACTTCGTTCAGTTGTATAGAGGATTTATTGCCGCATTTTACATGGGACCGGTACATGTTTTACTACTACCGCCGATGAATTGCGTGTAAATTTGGTATAAACTATGAAAAGCCAATTTTTACAAACCGTAAAGGGCAATTAAAAAAATTCCATCAATTCAAATATTGTTTACCGTTAAGCCGTTTGTGGCAAAGCGTATTATGAACTATCGAAATGACTTTCACAGATTTCTAGGAATGATTTGAACACATCAGGATCCTACTAACTTTAACGTTTTGGTTTCGACTATCATTTTCCGAAACCTGTACCAGAATGTAGCAAATAATTTGTATTTTGTATCGTTGTTACGATAATCTTCACTACTTCGGCAATGTTCACAGGTAAATATTTTCGGATTTTTCTCGGCGACGAATACGTAAGACAGAATTGGTAAATTTTATATTTATTATTTATTTCAATATACATTTTTGAACATTCTGACGATGTATTCAGCAAACAAAAAAAAAACAATTAGTCATAGATAAGTTCAGTCAAATGTTTCGATAAAAGCGTTAAAATAAAGTTAACACTTAAAATATGATGCTTATTAACTGGTGAAACGACATACTAACACTTAGAATCAACTTACCAAATTGTTTCAACACCTTCAGTGTCTTAAAAATTAGTATTGGGTGTCCAAATAAACAACCAACTACGTATAATTCCAAGAAAATATATTTTTTAGCTCACCTGAGCACAACGTGCTCATGGTGAGCTTTTGTGATCGCCTTTTGTCCGTCGTGCGTCGTGTGTCGTGCGCCGTCAACATTTGCCTTGTGAACACTCCAGAGGCCGCATTTATTGTCCGATCTTCATGAAATTTGGTCAGAAGATTGGTCTCAATGATATCTTGGATGAGTTCGAAAATGGTTACGTTTGCTTGAAAAACATGGCTGCCAAGGGGCGGGGCATTTTTCCTTATATGGCTATATATGGCTATAGTAAAATCTTGTGAACACTCTAGAGGCCACATTTATTGTTTGATCTTCATAAAACTTGGTCAGAAGATTCATTCCAATTATATCTTGGAGGAGTTCGAAAATGATGCCGGTTGGTTGAAAAACATGGCCGCCAGGGGGCGGGGCATTTTTCCTTATATGGCTATAGTAAAACCTTGTAAACACTCTAGAGGCCACATTTATTTTCCGATCTTCATGAAACTTGGTCAGAAGATTGGTCTCAATTATATCTTGGATGAGTTCGGAAATGGTTACGTTTGCTTGAAAAACATGGCTGCCAAGGGGCGGGGCATTTTTCCTTATATGGCAATGTATGGCTATAGTAAAATCTTGTGAACACTCTAGAGGCAACATTTATTTTTTGATCTTCATAAAACTTGGTCAGAAGATTCATTCCAATAATATCTTGGACGAGATCGAAAATGATGCCGGTTGGTTGAAAAACATGGCCGCCAGGGGGGCGGGGCATTTTTCCTTACATGGCTATAGTAAAACATTGTTAACACTCTAGAGGCCACATTTATTTTCCGATCTTCATGAAACTTGGTCAGAAGATTTGTCCCAATGATATCTTGAATGAGTTTGAAAATCGTAACCTTTGCTTGAAAAACATGGCTGCCAAGGGGGCGGGGCATTTTTCCTTATATGGCTATATATGGCTATAGTAAAATCTTGTGAACACTCTAGATGCCACATTTATTGTCCAATCTTCAGGAAACTTGGTCAGAAGATTCATCCCGATAATAACTTGGACGAGTTCGAAAATGATGCCGGTTGGTTGAAAAACATGGCCACCAGGGGGCGAGGCATTTTTCCTTATATGGCTATAGTAAAACCTTGTTAACACTCTTGAGGCCACATTTATTTTCCGATCTTCATGAAACTTGGTCAGAAGATTTGTCCCGATAATATCTTGGATGAGTTCAAAAATGATGCCGGTTGGTTGAAAAACATGGCTGCCAGGGGGCGGGGCAGTTTTCCTTATATGGCTATAGTAAAACCTTAATTGTTAACACTCTAGAGGCCACATTTATTTTCCGATCTTCATGAAACTTGGTCAGAAGACTTGTCCCAATAATATCTTGTTATCTCAGGTGAGCGACTTTGGGCCTTTCAGGCCCTCTTGTCTAAATGTATGTTTCCAGTATACTATAATGGATATGTTAAACAAAAAGTGTATGTGCTAATAATGGGCTAATGATAAAAGTGTATAACAAATTAAAGAATTTTATATGTTATTTGAATAGTTCACCTAATCGTTTTCCTGCGAAAAATCTTGTCTCATAAAATATTAAGGCAGCAATTTCATTATTCATGTTCCAATATTCAGCTACGTAATTATATACTTTACATAAAACTTGTTTACATGGAAATGCATTTATTGTACACTACTTTTTATCATCCCTTTATTTTGTAGATATGTGCATGTATTGTGTTTGTGGCACAGTTGTGTTTATCTTTTTTATGCATTTATGTGCTTAATATGTATAACACTATATAATAGAAATTTACACTCCTTTAACAGCTGAATGCAGTATGCATATTAATTGATTAATCATATTTATCGAGCTCAAAAAAATGTATGAAATGACGCTTAAACTTTAAATTGCGAAAGTATTTGTATTTGTCTAACAGTCAACATGCCGACAAACTTTTATTTAATTTTCGTTTTTTTCTGAGCGCGTTTTCCGGTAAATTTCCGGTCTACTTGCAACTGTATAATTAATGAGGTCAAACTTAATTAACACTTTTCGCTTGCTTGAAAGTAAAAATGTTCATACGAAGACGACATCTGTCCTACATGGACATCGATATCTCGCTTAAAGCCAATTGATGCATCATTTACGATTATACACTTGATACTGTTTATTGAAATCTTGTTAACATAAGTGGTTAAGCCCCAATGTTTAAGTTGTTTCCTCATTGTTACGTTCGTCGTTTGTTATCTAGTGTAATCTAGATGTCCCGTAATCGTTCATAGTTCATAGACGACACATAGTTACTGGCAATGTTTATTACTCTTAAATTACCGGTGTGTAGCCTATAATTCGATATCTCGTCATGCGCGTATTGCCAAGATAACGAGATTTGTATTAACTACCATTTTCTCGTGTCACGCATGGGACAAGTCCGTCCCTCTCTAGTAATATTAATTTCTCTGCATAATGAAGGATAACATATTCAACAACACCATGTATCAGTTTCTAGTCCAATTTAATGTCTAACATACTTAATATTTTCAGTTATACAAATACGTTGTGATTGCTACATGATTGTGTCTTTCTCGATCCGTGCGTCTCCAAGTCTAAACGCTAACTGTCTTGTTTCCCTCTAACACCTGACCCGTGAAACTCAGTTATGAATCCCTGGGAACGGGATAAACAAACCACCCAAATATTAACAAGCTTTATCCAACCTTTTGATGAGAGATTTAACTGAATAAACACTTTTGCCTGACCAATACAAACATACCCGGCCTTGTGTCAACTATACTATTCTTTAATCTCTCCCTCATCGATAAGCTTATTTGAACATATGTGCACTTTGTGACCGTCATGTTTACTGGCCCTTTTGATAAAATTTTCAATATTTCTTACATGAGGTAAACCCACATATTCTACCTACAATTTCTAACCATAATGTGACATAGAGGTAGCTAGAATTTCGTAATCTTACTCTCTTTAACAATCTAGCAACACATCATTTATTATCAACTCGCTCGGGCCAAACCAGGCAATAAAAGTGATGAATTTTAGATTTGTGACGAATATGTGCCAGTTGAGACTTTGATTGCTTAAAGGTCTTATTTATTGAACGCCAATCCTGCCCTTTGTTGAAATATTTATCTCAACAAATGTCAGTTTTGAGTCTCCATATTTATCCTTCGATTGTTAATAGTTATTTATGTTTATGAAGTCGTGTCAATATTGTGTCTATACTTATACAGTTGCATTATTGACATCATGTAATTAGAATTACATTTTGTATTTTACTAAATAAAACTGCAATAACACCTATTTAAGTTTCATGCATGTGGTAAAATAGTGTTCAAAAATAGGATTGTTTCCTATATATCCTTTTGCATTCGTTTGTTTTTTCTCGCACGTCTTGCACAAGTTAAATGGTACCATAACTGCCAGTATCTGGTTAAAATGTATAAGCTATATACTTGCTTTAAAGTTATCAATAGCCTGAAAAGTGTGTGATTGTTTAATACATGAATACAGAACAAACGGTAAGAAGATACATGTGCGATTCTCACCCGACTATGTCGGAGTCCGACAAAACAAACCTTTTGGGAGAAACTCTGCAATCCACACGTCAAGTTTGAACTTTTATTTCATCTACATAAACAAATCCGCCGACGACACCGACGTGAAAAAACACTACGTCGAAAATGACGTCTACGACGGTCTGTGGCATCAATCACAAATACGACGGTGATAATACTTATGTGACGTCTGTGACGTACATGTATGAGACGGCTATCAGTAATCAACAATACGAATCAAAAGTATAATTAACAACGACAATCTTTCGTGCGTAATAGTAACATGTGATATTATTAAAATCACATAACATCGATTTAAACTGAAACAAATAAAACATAACTGAAATGAAAACTAAATTCAATTCACAACTGACTATGTTGCTTTAATTTACCCTTATTACATAATTAATCAGGTTTTAAATATTCTCGCAAATTAATAGTACCAATTAATTTACAAAGAAGCACTTTTAGAAAAAATGCAAAAATATTTATACAAAAAATCACTGAAAATAACAATATCCACTTACTGTACAATACATACTTACATCCCCAAAAATGTATATTTTAAAAATCTGAGACCACGACCCACTTGTTTCAGAGTCTTAAAGTGCTCTGAGGGTTTTGGATGTTGTTCTATTGGAAAGTAAAATTTATATAAAACCATGAAAACGGCATCATTTTTTACCAATCGAATTCTGGTATAAGTCCCCCTAGCATCAAGTTCTAAATAAACAGTCATACCCCTTACCAAATTTGGAGACTTACGGGAACGCCATCGCCATATTAGGAGACTGCTTGTACACCATAGAACGATATGAAACACATCCATATCGAAACCTCAAAGAATGGTTAAGTTTTAGATGTGGCATAACAATAAATATATACGAGTTTCCCACTCAACATATTCAGCATGGACTAGTTCCTCAAAGCGGTCTGGTCGATACCATGTTAAGATCCCAAGTTCTGAAACAACGTTATGTCAAAATGCTAGTCTCTGCAAAACTCTTCTTGCGTTGAAAGCGTATTAAGTTTGTGAGAATAAATATCCTCAGTAAAGACATCGTTTTTGCACAATATAACACCAGCTAATAGATAGGCATTCTATTCAACGGCTGGAAAAGCGGACTACTTTGAGCGACAATTATTCAATGGCTGGAAAAGCGGATTACTTTAAACGGCAATTCTTCAATGGCTGTGCTAGTGGACTACTTTAAGCGGCAATTCTTAAATGGCTGGGAAAGCGGACTACTTGAAGCGGCAATTATTCAACGGCTGGGAAAGCGGACTACTTGAAGCGGCAATTATTCAACGGCTGAGAAAGCGGACTACTTGAAGCGGCAATTGGAAAACCAGTTTTATTTTAAGACACGCACAAGCAATTACATCAAATGAAGTAGTTATTCACAAATTTTAAATCATATGATGTGTTTTCTTGTTTGTAAATATACGATTTCAAATCAATTAAACCCGTTTTCCATTATATCTTGAAAACATGTGTTTTTATCTTAGGTAGGTTCATTATAAACGGAATGTTACAATACATAGGTCTTCCGGCTTCATCTATCTTTTCATTCATCACGTGTGACATCTGCTGATAATACATTACACCATGCAGAGTCATTCAATAGGCGCGTAACTTAAACTATTTAATAATCGCATCAATCAAGCGACTGTTCATTTCAACACGACAAGCGTTCTCCCACAGATAGCAACAACCGGCAGCCCACTTTCTTTGCGCACATGCTATTAACAACTTTAAAAGCACGAACTTTGGTTTTGGTTTTCTTAATATTCAATAGACAAAGAACGCTCTATTAACTTTTAATACCCCACCATTAAAAAGCAACATTTTCCGAACTTGAACAAGAATTTTAGTGAAACATAACGATACTATTAGGTTCATAATGGTAAAAACACGGATATTAAGTTTTTCAAGACGCTTATGACATGGGAATAATGCAACATAATCACTAAGACAGAAACTGTTGCAAACATTCAAAATAAAGATCGTTTTTAATCCCATCATCATACCCGCTTTCCTAAAACAACCTCGTTCGACCCGACGATATTTTTCAAAAAGACGATAATAAGGGAACAATTCTATTGAAGTGTATGAGTCGTGTTGATATAACACCAATCGCGTAATCGGATAAAGCCCTCTTCGACAAACCCTGCGCATAACATTTCCAACTCGTTGTCTGGCCGATATATAACGAAAATTACAAAATATTTTTCCGAAATAAATTATTCTATTTTATGTCTTAGATGCCCTACACATGAAGAATAACTTTGCTGCAAATCTCGTGTTTCTTTTTTGTGTGAAGTAATTTTGCTTATTTTCAAAAATAAATAAATCGCGAACTGTTTATTATATTGATTATATTATTTTTAAATTACTGTACATCATATATACACTACACATAAGATGATTTCTAAATTCCATGGCGACCCATGCCGAAGAAACCTTTTTATATGTGCACCAATTTTTCTATAATTCATAAGATGAATATACAACATTTATCTTATCCTTGATATAGTTCGTACTATCACCATCGTGCCATCGTAATTGTCTAGTCATACCATTTCAGTAACGTGCATTTTCTTTATAAAATAATGCATGTACTAATATTACAAATTAAATGATACGTGTTACTATTTTGAATCTATAAGGGCCTTGTAATGATTCAATTACAATGACATAATTTATGACGGCGACTGGTCCATTAAACCATGATCGTACCATCGCAACATCGTTATTTGTGTATATTCAATTAGTCCGTGGTATAAGGGAATCAACAAATGTATAATTAAAACACACTTTGTCCTGAGTTGTCTATCATGGGCACTTGTATCAACAGGCAGTATCAAAGCGCTGAAGGCACTAAAGTTGTTCGCTGTTATATAATCTTAGACGCAACTCAGTTTTCAAAATTATGTCAGGCCTATAGCTTTTTATATCGCAAGTTTGAAATGAACACAAACCCTTCAAATTTATAAAGAGTGTGTCTTAAAGCACAGGTTGAGCTGTGTTTTTTTCCAAATCATTAATAAAAAGGATATTTTAAGCTTCATTTGGGAAAACAGGGCTTAATGCATATACATTAATTGTCATCCCAGTACCAGAGACTGTCTTTAAACGAAAAACACCAATCATGTGTCAGTGTGCACAGGCAAATCTTATTTGACATGCATTAAGCCCCGTTTTCCCTGAAAGAAGCCAATATGTACAGATTTCAATGATAAACACTAGACTGGCCAATGTCGTCTTACAAGCTGTTAAGCACTATTGATTAAATACACACACTGCAGTAGTAGAGCAGACGCTCCTAGCATTCGTCGTCTGCATTATTTTACTGCAGGTAGTGAAGACAGGCAGTGGTTATCGTTCCTAGCGTAGCTTACAGCAGACTGACTTGCAGTTATCGTTCCTAGCGTAGCTAAAGCAGACTGACTTGCAAAACTGACTCTCTAAATTAGTTGTGAGCTAACGCTCATAACTAAAAATCAGAGTACCACCTATAAATTGCAGCATACGATACATCAATACACAAGTATCTATCTAATCTGTTTTTCCTTTATTTTTTCTTTATAACTGGTCACATTAATTTGAACTATGTACTAACATTAATAACTAACGGAGTTTTTCCAGTCTTTTCCACAAACTTCAGCAGCCCTGTCGAAGTTAATGAAAGTGTTGCGGAGTTCACCATTGGGTGAAACAGAACACGCGCATAACTGCCATCGACAAGTCTGGAGTCCAAAACAAGTTTGACGTCATGAATGACGTCATTGATAATTCCAAACACTGTTACTGCACCCTGTGACAAACCAAGCTTGTCCTGTAGAACACTTTCGTCGGCGAAACGCAGACCGCCGGAAGCTCCGACGAGCTTCGCGAGATCGTTAAGCTTTATGTCGGCGTCGTGGGCGGCGCAGAACAGAAACAGTCGCTTCTTTTTGTCGCGTAGGAAGAGATTTTTTGCGAACATCCCTTCAACGTCTTTTAAGTGCGGCAATGCCGCCTCAACTGTAAAAACCTACGTCAATAACAGAAAAACTTAACCAGTAACTCCGTCTCCGTTGATACAATTTTATACAGCATGCATCAGATAAACGAACATCAGCATCTTAATATGAGATTTAACTTCTAGATAAGAGAGGCCGAAACATACCTAACGAACTACGCTTGAACCTAACCTACTTACGCTCGATTGGTCATTGTCGGCTCAGGTACTACTTAAATGTAACCCGTGAACTCTTAAGCATACTTAAATGTACCCCGGGTACGGAAAATATACTAACGAGTACTCGACCAATTAAAACTGTACCCGGATTATATTCCCGCCAAAGATCCGATGTCAGAAAACGCGCTTCGCAATACGCTACAAAATTCTTTTTTGAACAAAATCTGCAACAGCACGCTTTGGGTAGGAGTTCGATAATATAGAGACCATTTTACATAATATTGACATATATATTACATAATAAATTTGAAAAAAAAAGCCGACAGCGACCAATTTAAGGCTTAACTTCCTGGGTACGATTCAGTATATTTTCCGTACCCGGTGTGCATTTAAGTATACTTAAGAATACCCATATAGTAGTACCCGATTCGAAAATGACCAACCGAGCCCTACTAACTCGTCGTTTGCACAGAACGCTATGCCTAGGTTCAGTGTACAAACTGTTTCACCCTTAAGACACTTTAAGACCCAGGGTTGTCCTATTATATTGCACTAAAGCTTTGATATGTGTCGAGTTCACTATTACATATATGAAATATCTATTTTATTTCTTAAATGCAGTTTCAGCTAAGAATGCTCGTTAAACATTAAACAAAAAGATGTCTCATATAGTGTATCCCTTGCCACGGGTAAACTGTTTACAAAAGGGTACAATAAGAATATTCAATTGAAATTTTGAAGAAAACATGTTGGCTAAAACGCACGCATACTTAAGAACTGGGTGCTTGTGACCTATCCCTTATTCTCAGAGTATCGGTCCTCCTCATTGTATCGTGCCTTTGACGATATACCCTCAAGAAGTGCTGGGCAGTAAATGTTTTTCCATTTTTAGAAGTTTTAATTTATTTGCTGTTAATTAATGTCTATTACGACGATCTTTATCAGGATTTCCGTTTTTCATTTGAAAGTAGGTCATGTTTATTAGAGGCCGATATTAAAATTACACAAAAGTGTGTTAGTCTGTTTTTTATTTATTAATAGTTTCATCAAATGTTGTATAAGCCGCTTATTTATGAAAAAAAATATACAAGAGAAACAGGAACAAGAGTTACGTTTTTCTATGAAGACACTATTTACAGAAAAAGAACATGCACATAATAAAAACCTTGGCAACCAATCAGAAGGGTCGATATTATGAGAAACGGTGTACATGATACTGCTTACTACAAGGGGCTTAGTCTCGCCAGTATTTTGGCAAAACATTACCAATTTTAATGTAGTTTTTGTCCGAGAAAACACATTAAACTATAGATTGACGTATAAAAATATATGTTTTTCAATCTTTTCACTTAAAATATTTAGGTGTTTACATTAAGAGGACCGATACTACGGATACACATGCTAAAGTGTATCGGCTAGAGCCAAATATAAGACCATACAGTCATAAATTAAAGTTGGCGCTAACATAAAAGGTACACATTTTAAAGAAAGCATTATTACAAACCTCGGGGTGTTCAAATGTGTCAAAATCGATACCCCATTGTCTTAATTGATTTTCAAGTCCTTTCCTGTCAACTAGATTCCCAGCCATGGTCATTTGTTTACATTTGTAAAATAATACTTTGTCGTGTAAATGCAGACAGGTTAGATGCAACTAATTGTTGGGTCGTAACATTGTTAATTTAAAGTATCATTCTTTGGAAATGTTGCGTACATGAAAAACTCGTCATCTTATGTATAGCGTTATTGCAATATCGTAAATGCCACATAGGAATACACAACAAGTTTTGTAAAAAAGCACACCTTGTGAAACCGAAAATAAACGACATCTAAAAATAGAACAAGCCTAAAGCTATAAATATGTGCACGCTTCGGTGAACGACAAAAAGCATGAACGAGTGGATCATGTGGTAAATTATCGTCTGAAATCAACGCGGATTGTTGTTATCACTGTGTGTATAAACATTCCCTTTGACGGATACTACATAGTTTTTATCGTGTGTCGGATTTTTTGTTTCATTTGAATAAATGTGGCATGGCAGATCCGGAAGAAAATAAGTTCATAAAGTGCGTCGTCGTCGGCGATGGTGCTGTCGGCAAGACATGCATGCTCATGAGTTACGCAACGAACAAATTCCCGACGGAATATGTACCGACGGTCTTCGATAATTACGCAGGTACGGGTGTTCGTTACATCGATATTGTCGTCTTATTCATGTTTTATTTTGGGGTCAAAATTTTGAATTTGGATTCAATTAATACCACAGTCACACATACTTCATGTATATGTTGAACTCGTATCATCTAAATTTAAAAATACTTAATTTTAAGTAAAAGTTTGACAAATACATTCAGATCGTAGACGTAGTCACATGTGTAACGCATGTTTATAACATTTTAAGTGTACTGCATGTTTGTAAGGCATTTGCTTTTTATTACAACTCTCGTTATCGAAACTTGTACACAGTGACACGCACAACAATCGGCACAATTAAATTCAATTCAATTCAATTTTTATTTTAAGTCGGTGCATACATGGCACAAAATCTTTTTAGAAGGAGTGCTGTATCGAAAGAAGAACATTCACTTCTACATCAAATTTACTGTACTTCGGAACGGGGTTTCGACATTGAAGCCCAGTCTTGTTAAATCTCATGATGATGACCTAGCGTTTGTCTAATCTAAATCCATTATCTTGTCAATATCGTATAACATGAAGGTAATTAATAGGTACGATCTCCAGACGTATCTGCGGTCACCATGTAAATCGGCGTGACAGAGACATTTACACTTGCAGCCCCGGGGGGCCATACCTTTGCTTTCCGTCTCGTTAATTACACGGCTGTTAATCACTTGCGCCACTGCATATTGGAGATGTATTAGTAAACCGGCTAATGATACCTTTGAAGTGGCGCTAAGAACCGGACGTTTGCAATAAATGACGTAGAAATCTAGAGAGTGAGTAGTTTTTTTCATAACACGTCTCATTAGTTTAAGAATTGGACAATGTCCTTTGATACGGCGAGGAAAACATCTTTCAAACATGTACAGAAACATTCAAACACTCGTGTTTGGAAACGTGATGACCTTTCTGAGTTGTGACATTTAGTGGAATTGAAATAACACACAAAACAAATCGATAGTTTAGCCTGCGCGCAGATAAAATTTTACCCATTAACACTAACATTGGCTACTGGTAATATTGTCATACAACTTATAGGATTGTCATTCCTACATCGTGCATTGGCGCCACCTTCTGTTCTGGATGCCATCCCTTTTGCACTTATCCCACCTTTTGTAGGTATAACATAAAATATTTAGTAGATCGATTACAAGCAAATTTTTTTATGCCCCCCGGATCGAAAGATCGGTGGCATATTGTTTTTGGCCTGTCTGTCTGTCTGTCTGTCTGTCTGTCTGTCTGTATGTCTGTCTGTCTGTCTGTCTGTCTGTCTGTCTGTCTGTCTGTCTGTCTGTCTGTCTGTCTGTCTGTCTGTCTGTCTGTCATTCATTCATTCTTTGTGTGTGTCCCAAAACTTTAACCTTGGTTAAAGGTTTGCAATAACTTTTGCATTATTGAAGATAGCAACTTGATATTTGGCAAGCATGTGTATCTCATGGAGCTGCACATTTTGAGTGGTGAAAGGTCAAGGTCAAGGTCATCCTTCAAGGTCAAATGTCAAATATATGGCTTCAAAGCGGCGCAATAGGGGGCATTGTGTTTCTGACAAACACATCTCTTGTTTTAATGCTGCAACTTCTTTTATGTTTTTAAACTTAATGTTTGATGTAATTAAGATTTAAATGTGTGGAAATTTGCTTTTCAAACAAACATTTTTGCTCTTCACACAGGTAAATGTTCGACGTGCTTTTTAAAATTCTGCCATGTCAAAAAAGTATATAGGTCCTCACTTTTCCTAATGGCTTGCGATTTTATGTTCTAGGAGGTTACTCGATGAGTTAATTTCGATGGTGCGCAGTAAATTATCCGATTGTTTAACTGAGCAAAATATAAAAAACTCATAAAATATTCACCCGAAATCATTGCATCGTTTCTTAAAAAATCTTCAGGTTCTTTGCGCCAAATCGAAAGTATCGTGAGTTTTTTTTAATGCGTCTCAAAACGAGGTGGCTTCAATGATTAATGGCCGTGAATTGTGCTTGCGCTATACGCCATTTACAAACTAGGGTACGTCCACACATGAGTTTCTGTATTATTAGAGGCGAGAAAATCACAGTTAGTTGGGTTGTTGTGTTTTGGTAGGGTTTGTACACTCCTCGAAGATAATAGGTCAATTTAATATTATTACAACCTCAACGATTTGATTGCCTCAATAATAAAAGCAAATTGCAAGTAACCGCCGTTAGTCAGTCGTTTAAGATGGTGGTTTCTGCAATGAAAAAATAAATGACGTTAGAAATACTCATTATGTATAACAGCGGATGAAATAGTTGGTTTATACAGGTGTGTTATTTGAATGAATGCAATTGTCGACATTTAAATATTAGAGATAACGCGACAATAATTTATAATAAAACAGCAAAACATGAGGGTCTATTATATGTCCACACATGACAGTGCACGTTGTTACCAAAGCTTGGCTTTAAACGGGTATTTTCCGTTTTTGACCCAGATACACATTTGTTACGTTTGACCTACGTGATCACGTAATTTACTTCTGCAACAACAGCATCACATAAATTTCAAAGCAACACCAAGCACAACCTTAACTTATGCTGCTACTGCTGCTGCTGCTGCTGTATCTGCTTATTCTTTTATAAATTTCTGTAAAAGCGACTTCATTTAGTGCACATGTTTTTTTCTCTACCCCAAACTGTGAAATTATTCCCTTTTTATACAAATCTAATAAACAAACGCGTAGGCACATATTTGCATCGTTATGTACGTTATGTAGTCCATTCAAGTCTTGAGCAGACACTATTGCTTTATTATCCCCCGCCAGAGGCGGAGGGATATTGTTTTGGCGTTGTCCGTCCGTCCGTCCGTCCGTCCGGCTGTCCGTCCGTCCGTCCGGCACTTTTGTGTCTGGAGCCATATCTTGGAAGTTCTTTGGTGGATTTCATTTAAACTTGGTATGAGTATATATATGCATAAGAGGATGATGCACGCCAAATGGCATTGTACACCATCTGTTAAAAACAGACTTATGGCCCTTTGTATCTTGAAAAAAATGCTTTTTAGTGTCCGAAGCCATATCTTGGAAGTTCTTTGGCGGATTTCATTGAAACTTGGTATGAGTATATATATGCATAAGAGGATGATGCACGCCAAATGGCATTGTACACCATCTGTTAAAAACAGACTTATGGCCCTTTGTATCTTGTTTGATTTGACATTTACCGTTTTCATTTTGAAAAGGAGATAGAAAAAGGCCAGAAATAAATAATGTAATATGCGTCCGCCAAGAAATCTTATTTTAACCTTTGCTAAATGAGTCCTTTTAACTGTCTAAAAACGTTTTTGTGATATCATTATTTCGTGTATTGGTATGATGAAAATACGATTTTAGGTAATAAATAAGAAGACCATATCGTTAAAACAATAATTGAAAGTTGATACAAACACCGGTATGAGGTCGTTGGCTTAGTTTAACAATGGGTACAGATGGTGAGGTCATCTAACATTAGAGCGATATTTTGAACAATATAAGCAATGCAACGGCCTATTTTGTTCAATTCACGAGTCAAACTCGGATAAAAAATGTGAAAGGTCACGTAATGTCAATGTCCTGTATAGCACACCCTGTGAAAATGAGTTTACTATGCAGTGCTCCAGCTAGGCCTAAATCGAAGGGCGCCGCGCCCTGCCCTCCCGAACCTCCGCCCTGCCCCCCCGAACCTCCGCCCTGCCCCCCCCCCCTAAAAAAAAAAAAAAAAAATTTTTTTTTTTTTTTTTTTTTACATATGATCATTCATAAATCTCTTATTACATTGTAACTAGTTTAATCCTCATTGTAGACATTATATTTGAATGGTTTAATAATAATGGGATTAATACAATTATTTATAACATATAAATGAACATGCAATAGAAAGCATTCCAGAAACACCCGCGCGCTCGAACGTGCCCTTTTCACAAAATACTGCGCGTCAAAAGTGCCCTTTTCACAAAATACTGCGCGTCAAAAGTGCCCTTTTGACAAAAAGCCCCCCTGCCCTTTTCAAATCCTAGCTGGAGCACTGCTATGTCCGTGCCATTCCAAAAATCATCGGAAATGACACATAGACAACTAACTAATTTGTGGTTTTAAAGTTGTTCTCAATTTCATCATATGTTTTAAAATGCGCGGTCACGAAGAGAAATACATGTACGATTATTTAAACGTATGTTCTGTTTATTCGTAAACACACATGTGTAATTGGCGTTTGCTTGTTGAAAATAGGAAGTTAAATCACGGATGAAGAGTTGCTTGTTGAAAATAGGAAGATAAACCACGGATGTCGAGAGATTTGAACATAATATTTTATTTTTTTTTCAAATGGTCAATACGTCATTATTTTATATTTCATTGGCCACTTTAAGTAACTGTCATCAAAATTGCATACGAGCAGATTTAGTGAAGAAAATTCTTGATTTCGAAATTCCTATTAATTGTTTTATTTTTTATAAATTAATTCAAAAATTTATTTAGCAATTCGTAATTGCTTTATTGATGGGACGACAATAACGTGCTGAAGAATATTATATACAAGTAAGGGGCGCTTTGTGAAAACGGGGCTAAATGCATGAGTTTAAAGTGTCGTCCCAGATTAGCCTATGCAGTCCGCACAGGGACGACACTTTCCGCTTTTATTGCATTTTTCTTTGAAAATAAATATCACCTCTATGACAGTATAGGCGGACAGTTTCGTCCCTGATTGGCCTCTGTGGGCGGCAAGGCTTATCTGGGACGACACTAAACGTTTTTTTAGAGCGAGGCTCAAATATAAAGTTTTTCATAGCTTGTATCAATGTCCATCCATGAGGATGACGTTTGTTACTTTGATACTGAACGTGATATTGCACGTTTTACTATTCAAGCTCTTACAGATTATAAACTAGAAATGGCGCGGCAGAGGCCAACGCGTATCCACACGCCGCATGTTTGACCCAGGGGGTACACCAGGATTGGTAATGGGGCCATGCATAGTAGAGATTGACCGCATTGTCATAAGAGATGTTTAGTATCAATTTGAAGTAAATCGGTATAGAAAATGAAGAAGTTAATAAAAAAACAACATAAAACAAGCGATGTGTTTGTCAGAAACATAATTCCCCCCTCCTGCGCCGCTTTGATTTTTTTATCATTTGGCTGATTCACTAATTACCGCCCTTTACCTCCCTTTAAAGCTTACAACTTCCCTTAGATTTGTTTTTTTGACCTTTGACCGTGAAAGATGACCTTGACCTTTCACCATTCAAAATGTGCAGCTCCATGAGATACACATGCTTGCCAAATATCAAGTTGCTATCTTCAATATAGCAAAATATATTACCAATGCACCATACCGGGAGCATAAAAATGAGTGAAAATCTCTGACCCGACCCCACCCCAATCCCATAACCTTTGACTGAGGGGTCAGATCAAAATTCCAAATAGTGCAGGGTCGCACATTTTCTCATAGCTACCCTGTGTGTAAGTTTCAAGGTTCTAGTGCTTATAGTGTAGGAGGAGATAGTTGCCAGGACGGACGGACAGACGGACGGTGGAGATAACCTCAATATCCCCACGCTTTTCAAGAAGCGTCGGGATAATAAAGAAGTTCTGATTTCCTGGGTTCTTTATTGTTTGAAGAATTCGGAAAATAGAAAATGCACGCAGTACATACTGTGAAACTGTACGATTTTTTGTAAAGACAAAGGAAGTGCTTTAGTTCTGTTTGTGACACATAATACTAATCGCAGAAGGCTAAACTAAAATAAAGACTAATTTTATTTCCAATTACTGTTCTAAAATTCATGCTTACTAATTCCAAATCATTCTAAAATGAGGATTTTATTTAATCGAAATAGCGATCGACATGTTAACGGATAATTATTGATGATTGCATAACTCGTATTGGGTTAAACACAGTAGCAAAACTTTCTACTACAATTCATATGCATAATTTGCTTATGCATAATCCTGTTAATAACTTGATTTAAACCAATCCCGCACGTAAATATTGGTTGTGAGCGGGTCCCGCATGACTGGGTTACATTGGAGATTAAGGTGTTCCTTATTTGAATACATGCCGTGGGATTATGAATATACAAATATTTGTGAACCTGTGTCGTCTGAGTCATGGGTCGATTTGTTATCTGTGAACAGCAAATACTGTCTAATGTCACGTCAAATGCGACGAGTCTGTGTGTATATTTACATGTAGATTTTGATGTGAAGTAAACGCATCATGCACAGCTATATTCTTATTGGTGTATTTTTGCGTTTTAATGAAATTCTTATAACAAGGCTGACATATCAGTATTCCACTTTTAAAATTCAGCTGTTCATCTTTTGACAAACCGTTGAAGATTGCAGTCAACTTTTTAAATTCGAACGTGCAGTTAAAGATCAAAGTGTATATTCGCCTTTTGTTTACTGAGTTTTAATATATCTTATTTATGTTAGAGATACACGAATGCCTATATGTTAGCCTCATTATGACAATTTGTGTCTTGTTCTGTGAAAGCTGGTCATATTGCATGTGCTTAAAGTGTCGTCCCAGATTAGCCTGTGCAGTCCGCACAGGCTAATCAGGGACGACACTTTCCGGCTAAACTTGATTTTCGGTAAGGAGGGACTTCATTGAAACTAAAAATACCATTAAAGCGGAAAGTGTCGTCCCTGATTAGCCTGTGCGAACTGCACATGCTAATCTGGGACGACACTGTACGCACACGAATTAAGCCCAGTTTTCTCAGAACAAGACACATATGGATCCCGTCATATTTAACATCGTTTAAACAATTTAAGCCTTGCTCTGTCCGCACAGGTTAATAAGGACGACCATTTGCGCTTTTATTGATTTTTTTTTCAAATCCAGAGTCTCTTCTGAACAAAAATCAAGTCTTTTCGGCACGTAAAGTTTCTTCCCACTTTACACGCATGCATTTAAAAGTGTCTTCCACCATTTTGGGAATGGGCCGGGTCCCTTTGCATTTTTAAAATGTCATCGTTTTGTCTAAAATTTGGAAAGTGTTGTTGATTTTTAACTAACACAAATACGCTACGCTAACATTTAGAGCAAACGTTATTTCAATATTGTTTTAACTAAGCTTCAACAAATAGAGCTGGAATTGGGATGAATGAAATGTTGAGACTTATTAATTTTGAACAAAAAAGGCAAACACACATTGCATCAAGTCCGATTTGCCCAGAGTGCGCGACTCATTTTAATTGAACAATCTTTAAGAAGAAGCATACTTACTTAGCCCCAACTGTTATGTGTTACTTAAAAGAAATGATATTTTAGATATTTTTTTTACATCTTTCACAAAGCATGTAGTATACTAATTTTAGGATATTTTTTGTTGCGAACTAAAATTTCAATCGCAACGTCAATTGGTAGTTATATTTTTTAAGACAGAGCCGTGATGGTTTGTTGGTATATCTTAAAGTGACCGATTTGGATTTACTTAACACTCTTAAATATAGCCATCCTGCACTATGCACGCATTTGCATCGTTATCTCCGAAAACAAAATACTAATAACTGTCATCAATAATCATTAAACACTTGTGTAATTTCACAACTTCCTCTTTGCATTCGCCCGCAATAGACTGATACTTCCAAGTATATATTGAATATGAGCCCTGCTCTGTGAAAATAGACTGGTACTTCCAAGTATATATTGAACATGAGCCCTGCTCTGTGAAAATAGACTGGTACTTCCAAGTATATATTGAATATGAGCCCTGCTCTGTGAAAATAGACTGGTACTTCCAAGTATATATTGAATATGAGCCCTGCTCTGTGAAAATAGACTGGTACTTCCAAGTATATATTGAATATGAGCCCTGCTCTGTGAAAATAGACTGGTACTTCCAAGTATATATTGAATATGAGCCCTGCTCTGTGAAAATAGACTAGTACTTCCAAGTATATATTGAATATGAGCCCTGCTCTGTGAAAATAGACTGGTACTTCCAAGTATATATTGAATATGAGCCCTGCTCTGTGAAAATAGACTAGTACTTCCAAGTATATATTGAATATGAGCCCTGCTCTGTGAAAATAGACTGGTACTTCCAAGTTTATATTGAATATGAGCCCTGCTCTGTGAAAATAGACTGGTACTTCCAAGTATATATTGAATATGAGCCCTACTCTGTGAAAATAGACCCGTACTTCCAAGTATATATTGAATATGAGCCCTGCTCTGTGAAAATAGACTGGTACTTTCAAGTATATATTGAATATGAGCCCTGCTATGTGAAAATAGACTGGTACTTCCAAGTATATATTGAATATGAGCCCTGCTTTGTGAAAAAGTGGTTAAATGCAAACGCGTAAAGTGTCGTCGCAGAATAGCCTTTGAAGTCCGCACAGGCTTATCACTTTTCGCCTAACCTGTTTTTTGCTAATAAGAGACTTTCTTTAAACAGCAAATATCATAAAAGCGGAAAGTGTCGTACCTGATTTTATACCACGACACTTTACGCACACGCATTTAACCGCTTTTTCACAGAGCACGGCCCATATACAATGTATCTTCAATAATCATAACAACTAACGGGAGGAAATGAATCATTTTAGTCTTGAATAAAAGCAATTGACAATTGGGATTGTGAAGTTAACGTTTGCAAGCTAAGAACAGTTGTTTGCTCGCTTCCGGGGGTATATTTGTCTCAAAAGAATCTTTTGATTTATTCGAATAACTTAACAGATAATTTCACATAGTGATTATATTGTAAGTGCTGGACAATTTAGCAGATGCCATTTTATATCGCAGTTTATTGCAAGCGAAATGCACATTAATTCATTAAACCACGGTTTAACAGTTAACTATATAGTTAAGAGACTTTGAACCCGGGTTCAAAGTGCCGTTTGCACATTAATTCCTTAAACCCGGGTTCAAGACTTTGAACCGCGGTTTAATGTGTGTCTTTAAAGAGATACATATTATGTTATCTGAGACAACCAACCACCGGAGCTTAAACCACAATTAGAAGGTAAATGCCGCGACTTCATTGGTCATCTCTTAACTATAGGGTTAAGAGACTTTGAACTGCGGTTCAAAGTCTTAAACTGCGATTAAGAGGCGCATTAAACAGTTAATTATATAGTTAAGAAACTTTGAACCCGAGTTCAAAGTGCCGTTTGCACATTAATACCTTAAACCCGAGTTCAAGAGTTTAAACCGGTCCTCTCTTGACTATAGGGTTAAGAGACTTTGAACTGCGGTTCAAAGTCTTAAACTGCGGTTCAAAGTATTAAACTGCGGTTCAAAGTCTTAAACTGGGGTTAAGAGGCGCGGAATGCACAATAACTATAGGGTTAAGAGACTTTGAACCCGAGTTCAAAGTGCCGTTTGCACATTTATTCCTTAAACCCGAGTTCAAGAGTTTGAACCGCGGTTGAAAGTGTGTCTAAAGATAGATACACATCTCTTTTCTACATAATTCAGAGACAACCAAATAGCGGAGCTTAAACCACAATTAGAAGGCAAATGTCAAGATTTCATTGGTCGTTTCTTAACTAGTAAATAGTTAAGAGACTTTAAACCGCGGTTAAAAGTCTTGAGCCCGGGATTAAGCAATTAATGTGCAAACGGCACTTCGAACCCGGGTTCAAAGTCTCTTAACTATATAGTTAACTGTTAAACCGTGGTTTAAGGAATTAATGTGCATTTCGCTTGCCATACGCTGTTTACATTGACTAAATTCCCCGAAGTATGTTTACAAATTACAACATCCTTATACTAAGTGATTATCATGTCATATCACAACTTGTTACATATCACGTATCACATATCACACTATCAAGTTTTATTTACGTCCGTTGGGTAATGTTGGGCAAGTGTATAATCTGGGTACATGTAATGGTAGATAATAAACCGTGTTTTGTGTCACTCCCTGTGCACATATATCGACAACATCCCTCGCGATGAGGAAGAATTCTATTTTATTATTGATCGAATCTTACATGAACATGTTCCGGAAATCGGCATTGAATGTGTTCATGGGCAAGTGTTGCTCGGGCTTAACCTTCCCTTTCACGCTTAGAGAGCTTATTATTACTAAGTAAAAAAAAACCTGTTGGTTTTTAACACGGATGTAGCGGTTACAATCATTTTTGAAATCACGAAACGCTTATAACATTCCTGAGCTGGGCAGATTCGTTTTTGTCTTCCTAGAAATATTAATACAAAAGTTGTTATCTAAACAAGAGAAAGGCAAACATTCCGTTACCTGCATATGTTCGACATAATACATGGGAAATATCCGCGTTGTTCGAACACCATCTTATCATGATCGAAAGAAAACCTGATTTCTCTTATGTTTGCCAGTGATTTATGATCGAAGTGAGGCTTTGTTTATAATCTGTACCGCTTGTTTGAAGAACTAGATATATGTGCATTTCGTTTTGGGGTCGTGTTGCAAATAACATCCATAGGCCTTGTTAGTACGTACAAGAGTAAGGTTAATTATCCTCACGCTTTTTGAAAAGCGTGGGGATATTGTGGTTATCTCCACCGTCCGTCCGTCCGTCCTGGCCACTATCTCCTCATACACTATAAGCACTAGAAACTTGAAACTTAAACACATGGTAGCTATGAGCATATGTGCGACCCTGCACTATTTCAATTTTGATCTGACCCCTGGATCAAAAGTTATGGGGGTTGGGGTGGGGCCAGGTCAGAGATTTTCACTAATTTTTTATATGTTATTTTACATTAACTTCTTCATTTCTACACCGATTTACTTCAAATTGATACTGAATATCTCTTATAACAATACGGTCAATCTCAAATATGCATGGCCCCATTACCAACCCTGGGGCGCCCCGCCCACATAGACCACGCCCACCAAAAATTGCCTTTTACATTAACTTCTTCATTTCTACACCGATTTACTTCAAATTGATACTGAACATCTCTTATGAAAATACGGTCAATCTCAACTATGTATGGGCCCCATTACCAACCCTGGGGCACTCCCGCCCACATAGACCACGTCCATCCAAAATTGCATTTTACTATAACTTTTTCATTTCTACACCGATTTACCTCAAATTGATACTGAACATCTCTTATGACAATACGGTCAATCTCAACTATGTATGGCCCCATTACTAACCCTGGGGCGCCCTCGACCACATAGACCACGCCCACCCAAAAATTGCCTTTTACTATAAATTCTTCATTTCTACACCGATTTACTTCAGATTGATACTGAACATATCTTATGACAATACGGTCAATCTCAACTATGCATGGCCCCATTATCAACCATGGGGCGCCCCTGGGTCAAACATGCGGCATGGGGATACGCGTCGGCCTCTGCCGCGCCATTTCTAGTTTAGGTATAATGTTGGCAATAATATCTCTGCTTTCCGTCAATTGAGATTTACTACATAGTCTACGTTATACGTTACATGTACACTTGTTTTATCGCTGGCTAATTAAGTACAGACTAGTTCGTCAATTATTAGTAGATTGTAAATAGCACACTTTGACCGAAACAAGTTAGTTACTTTACGAGCACGTCGCGCGTCCACACTAGGTAAGCCGGACGCAATCAGACATACTTATACGTTTCATGCAATATTGCATAGTGTGTGGTCACTAAATCTCTGGTCTTGGAAAATATTACAGACCGAGGACTCAAAGGAATGACATTTTTCGTATGAGAAACTACTTCAAAATTTCAAACCCGCAGCTTACTTTCAGCATGTGAAAAAGTCGAGATATTCTACCCGCAACTGCGTCGGTGCCTTTGTGGGCGTCGAAGTACAGTTAAATTTAGTGGGGTTTTGTCAGCTTGTTTCCCGGGAAACGATTAACGGATTTAAAACATAAAATAATGATTCCCCATATTTAAGGGGCATTTCACAGATTTTGGCATTTATTGAAGTTTGTCATTAAATGCTTTATATTGATAAATGTAAACATTTGATCTAAAAGGCTCCAGGAAAGAAATCAAGATAAAATTCATAAAAAAAACTCAACAGGGCTCGAACAACTGACCCGTGGATTCGTGACGTAAAAGTCTTCCTCTTAGACCACTCGGCCATGCGTGCTCATACAATGAATGATGTTTTTTTATACCTTATATAAGCAATCTTCGTAGTTTCACAAACTATAACAACAGAACTTATTTAATCGTTTCGCGTTGCAACGCTTTATAATGTTTAGGTTTTTAAATCGTCAAAAGATGCATATAATGGCTGTTTTGGAGCATGGTAAATGTTCAGTATTACTATTTCCTCACACATATCATAACTAAACGATAATTTGCGAATCTTTAACATTTTTTTTTCAATTTACCAAAACGTGAAAAGGCCCCTGCAATAGGAAACCATTCTGATTAAAAAATGGATACTGTGTATCATAACTTCATTTGGAATTACATTATTGTATGCGATGATGAGGGCAAACAAATTTGCTGAAAGGAGACAATAATTTGGTTTCTTTGTGTGTCTAATCTTAAACTTTTTCGTGTGGCCTTTATGCCTCCTATGCGATGTTCGATACATCATCTTTAGAACACTTGTGAATTAACAGTGACAGAAGGAAATAAATGATTATGGCTGCACATTGTAGTTCACATATATAGATATCTTTCTTTATTTTTTCAGTCACTGTCACTGTACGTGGAACTTCGTACCAGCTGGGCTTGATCGACACAGCAGGGCAGGTATGAGCAGTCGGTTACAGTAGCAAACGCAATTAAATATGCGTACATGCAAAAAGCACTGTATATACCTGCCTTGATTTCTACAGGATGAACATGTCAAGTTCGGCAATACTTCATTAAAATGCAGCTCAGATGTATTGCATGCATACATTAATTCATGTACACGTTTACTGAGCATATACATTACAGCTTGTTGATGTTTTCATTGTATTAAAAATACCTTAAGGAACTAGATTATGGTATTCATTAAATAAAGTAAATTTCCTGAAAAAACTTACATGAAGCTTCTTAGAAAGGACCATAATAAATACAAATTGAATCGATAGTCAGTGGATTCGATCTCTTCTCAGAGATCCTTATGATCATCTTTCTAAGAAAAGAACATGATCATCTTTCTAAGAAAAGAACATACAGTATTGATCTGTGTTCCTACCGAAGGAACAAACAAGAACGTGTCCCTGGCATATTTGAAACAATCAAAGTAAAAATATCTAAATAAGCAAATCGCCATAGTTTACACATAATAAACGATTTCCATTAATAATAATACCTGGACGCCTGATACGATTAAATTGTTACGTTATGTAGATTCACTCAGTCTTTTTTGCAGGAAGAGTACGAGGGATTAAGGAGCCTGTCTTATCCGGGCACCCATGTGTTCCTTTTGGCCTACTCAGTGGTAATGCCGGACACCATGCAAAACCTAGAATACAAATGGATACCGGAAATACGGACTAACTCTCCCGCCTCAGCGTTCTTAATCGTTGGAACCCAAACAGACCTTCGGGATAACGAGAAAATAAGGCAAAAGTTACAGAAACGAAAACAAAAACCTGTTACGCCGGAAGAGGGCGCTCGACTCGCGAAAAGAGTGAACGCCGACTGTTACGTTGAGTGTAGCGCGTTTACGCAACAGGGTCTAAAAGACGTCTTTGACGAGGCCATGTTGGCGGTGTTAGAACCAAAAATCAAACGACGGAGACGCGTGAAAAATGGACGGACTAGATGTACAATATTATGAACGTGAGCGAAACTTTGAGAGAGATTACTTACGTTTAAAGAACGTGTGAATTTATGATGAGTACTTTGCAGTTTAAGGAACGGGGCAGCTCGGCGTTGAACGATTATTTAAACCACGAGGGCCCTGTGAACACATAGAAACAGATATGTTGATGTTACTAAACACCGAAGTTGTGAACATAAATGTGTTAGCAATATACCAAGTCCATGTAGTAAATGAGAATGTTTTTTTTTGTTCACCTTCGTGTTTAATTGTTGTTTGTTGAATATAGGAAATGACTATTATATTGCCAAACAACCTGTGCACCATGTCCTTACACTCCCTTGATACATAATTATGCAATGTTTTGTTTACAGCAATGGGCAAAAATGAGTGACCAAAAAAGTTAGTTGTGTTTAGATATTAATTTTGAAATATAGATTTCGCCAGCCTGTCAAAACATTTGGGCGTCGTACATTAATTATAGTATTATATTTGGTGTCATTGTGTTCATTTCACTTACTTGATGACATGTTAAATTCCATCAAATTGTGCATATAATTGTTTTGATTGAAATAATCTGACGCAATTTTACATTCTTTTGCTAGCATCGATTTTATAAAATGTTCAAAAACTTTCAAGAGATGTGATAAAAGAGATCTTTAACGTAAATATAATTAAAACAAATCACTGCCGTGCTTATTGATTTATGTTTAGATAAAAATGTGCAACATAGTGTGATCGGTCGATACATGCCGTAGAACGTTATCACACCCGTGTCAGTTCAATTCATGGGTAATTTACATACTCGGGCCGTATTGACTCATGTCATCCGTCATATTCAAATACTGTTCAGATATTGTGTTCCCTTGTGACTGTGTATGCCCAAGGAGTTATTAAGCATTACACGGTCCCTACTTCCCCAAACATTTGTGTTCAATTCTGTCAGCTACTTTGTGGATCTCGCTCAAACTGTCAAAGTTGACTTACATAAATTTTAAGATGGTGGTATGAAATAGAAAGGCATTATAGCTTCGACAAGTTTTGGCAGAATTATTGGCCTTTGTTGACGCGACCAGTAAAGCCTGAATTATGACCCTTGATCATGTCCGTTGTAGCATATACAGACGTCTGAGTAGATGTGCATGTGTCAAAACATGACTTGTGAGATCATCAGTGTCTGCGACAGATTTTCTATTAAACTTTTGACTGAAATTATTAGTTTTAATTAATCTGTGTTACAATATCATGCTTAACTTTATCTTTAATTTATTGTTAATTCCATAAAGAATGCATTATCTGTTATTAATGTCGTTCATGTTCAGTTCGTTCACTTAAATACATTGATTATTTTAATGTTATTTTGCTTTGTTGTTCCGTAATAATTATACCATGTATTTTTTCCAAGCAAACGCAGATATGAAAAGATGTTATTCGAACACAGTGAAAGCTGTTTTCCCGCCAATTTACACGAGGTTCACATTAAATTGACATAAATCAATCGAGTTATATATTGTGATTGAAATTATCGTGACCTCACATCTTTTGTCAATTTATGAATATATTTATGTTACAAACCCGTATATAACAGTTAAACAGTCAATCGTTGTTTGTACCGGGTAGCGTCTAATGTGTACGTCTTTTGCATACAATTTATCATTACCATTCGGATAACATAACTGCGTACAATATTTCTAACAAGTCCTTACACAACTATGGAGCACTGGATCTTTATCGCATGGATGGTAAATGAAATAATTGTAGAAGTATACATGTATGTTTGTTTTTGTATTAAAGTTGATTTACATCGATGTTTCTTCTAAAAACTTTGTTGAGGAAATAAAGCAATACGCAATATACTATATTTGCTTGTACTAAACAACAACACATAAACCTGTTAATATTATACATTATTTCGGAGTCCGCCTTATTATCAAAATGAGTTGAAAATGGCAAACATCATCTATGAACCAGTCATAAATCGTTATTTATACGTGTTTTTTCATTTTACGTGTGAGGACATTTAGTAAACGTTTGTATATCACAACGAATGCTAAATTGCGCAAAATGTCAATACTTGTTTACCACTTGTTTCAACGTTTCAATGAAGTTGAAAATCCTGGTTACTTGATTTAAGCATGGCGGGCGGCTCGGCGGTCGGCCGGTCAGTCGGCGTCAATCGTGGTTTCCGGTAAATATCTTTAGTCTGTGTAGACCGATCTTGATGAAACTTTTATTTAAGCCAGCTTGTACAGAGAACTCGCTTGGCATTGTATTTAGGGCATTGTCCCCCAATAAAATTTCGGTTTCAATTAATAGAGGATATCTTAAATGGATTCGTATGAACTATCATAAGGGTACAGTAAAAGGACAAGTTGCATAACTCTGGTTGTCATTTTTACGGAATTATGGCCCTTTTTTGACTTAGTAACTTTGAATATATGGTTAAATTTTGTGTTTCGATCCACTGTACTTCTTAACTATCAAGGCTATTGCTTTCAAACCTCAAATACTGTCATGCTATCATGAGGTTACTGTACCTGGCAAGTTGAATTTTACCTTGACCTTTGAATGACCTTGACTCTCAAGGTCAAATTATTAAATTTTGCTAAAATTGCCATAACTTCTTTATTTATGATTAGATTTGATTGATACTTTGACAAAACTACTCTTACCTGACATACCACAATAGACTCCACCCAAACCATCCCCCCGTGCCCTCCCCTCCCCTCCCCCCCGAATCCCCCCTATTTTTTGTTTAAGATCATCTCACAAATGACCACCACACCCTCACACTATACCCCCCCCCACCCCACCCCCCAAAAAAAAAATTATGTTTTTTTTAAACGGTTAAAAACACAAATATTTATTTTTATTATTTTATGTTTGAAATACCGTTCAACCATCGCACCCAAGAATCCCATCCCACCCCCCCTCCCCCCACCCGAATCCCCCCCCTATTTTTTTTAAAGATCATCTCACAAATGACCACCACACCCTCACACTATACCCCCACCCCCACCCCCCCCCCCAAATTTCATTTTTTTTTTGAAACGGTTAAAAACACAAATATTTATTTTTATTATTTGATGTTTGAAATACCGTCCAACCATCGCACCCAAGAATCCTCACCCCCACCCCCCCCCCCTCCCCCCCCCCACCACTCCCACCCCCCCCCCCCGATTTTTTTTTATTTTTGTTAGCATTTTTTTTCGCATTTTTGGAAAATAATGTAATAAATGTCCACACCCCAACACTATACACCCCTCTTCACTCCATCCCTCCTTTGTGATTGAAAATGAGAGTCCCTTCACCTTTAAAAAGAAAATAGATGAGCGGTCTGCACCCGCAAGGCGGTGCTCTTGTTTGATTTGTTTTCATTTTGGGACCATAATGTGCTCTTAAGAGATTCCTCGGGAGCCACACCTGCAATAATGCATTATGTATAAAATCTGTGAAATGTGTGAATATTTGTATAACTGGTACCGATATTTCTATATTTTATATTTTATAACTTGTATTATACCCACACGTTTTTTATCTCTTATTCTAATGTTAATGAATGCTAACTTTCAATCTGGCAAACCCTGATGAAAATTGCACATCTGCGATAGTAATCTAACTCGTCACCAATCAATTAAATCAAATGCCGAATATCGGTCGGTGGTTTTAAATAATGGTTGATAGATATCTATTCTGACGAATCCGAGCTAGCCTCCGTTCAAATTAATGCTCAACTGACACAATGGATTACTTCGTTTGAATGAAATAATTACGAACAATAGCGTTGTCGTCCGCAAGAAGTTTTGTAAACCCCTATATAGATATATTTTTGGTATAAATTTGTCGGATATTAAGAAATAAAAATGGTGAGTTATTTTGTTTTGCTTAGTTGATTACTTTAATCGCTTTTGTAGTTTTATCAATGCGTCCGTAAGTGCAGAATGATTGTAATAGTATTCAAATTATAAAGATTTTTTAAGAAGAACGAACGATGCAAATGCATGTATCACATTCTATTGAGTAAATACACATGTTTGATTTTAAGTTTTTACATGTTTTTAACTGACATAATTTATTATGACAATCTAGTCTTTATTTACGCACTATCGTTCATAAAATGCATGAATCTCGTCATAAATAGCACAATTATAACGCGAGACCTACGTTGCCAACATTCAATTCCTCGTTGTTCATACGATAATAAACAACTCTTCAAGTTCAGCTTAGAATTCACGTTACCAAGAAGGCAGTAGTCAGAGCTTGTTTCTGGCTTGTTGATTATGCTCCTCGTCGACGATTGTCCATAAGTAGATCGCAGTCCACAAATGTGTCGCGTTCTGAGAAAACTGGGCATAATGTATGTGCGTAAATTGTCGTCCCAGATTAGCCTGTGCAGTCCGCGGACTGCACATGCTAATCTGGGACGACACATTACGCACACGCAATATGCCCTATTTTTTCAGAACGCGAGACAAATGGTTGCAGGAAATATACGCAATCATATATTGTTTCGAAACGATACGTTGAAAAAACATAATTGCTCGTAATTAATACACCGATTTAGCTTGCTTATTGCATGTTTGCCAAAACACCGTTTGATCTTTTCAGGTTGAAAATTTTACAGAGGAACAGATTGCAGGTATGATAAAAACTATATGTAAACTATCAATCTTTGTTAAAGGAACCTTTTAAGGGCTTATTATTTATTTAAGTCGTCATTTAATGCTTTAAATGATATATTTAAACGTCGTAATCGATAGCTGGAGCATATTAAAAAGAAAAAAGTAAAAGAAAGAAGCAATATTATAGAACAAAAGAGATTATGCACCGGGATTTAGAGAACAGGGGTCATTTCCTTCAAAAATCTTAAGACATAACAACACGTCCAATAACAAGTCGCAATCCTGACTACTATCACGTGCTGTATTAAATATATAATGGACCACACAAAGGAACGATAACTGCATAAACTTTGCTCACTATTAGTGTTTGAATTTGTTGCAATTAAAATGGTTACCGGCCCATTTAAGATTGTTGAATTGGGTTATTGTTATAGTGTGCCGTACAGTTAAAAGAATTCATTTCGAATAAAATTATACGATTTATCATTAAAAACATTATTTTGATCTTTAATTTTATGATTAACAATGTTCCTTTTGCAATACTTGTAAAAGAACGAACAAATTTACCGACACATAAACTTACCATTTGAATGCAGATATACAAGCCAGTAGGGTCTAACATTATTGTATCCCCGATTTGAAAGAAAACATTTGTTGTAAAATAATTACACTAAACAAAAATGAAAACAATAATTTGTTTGAGTATATTATACGGATATTGAAAGCTTTTTTCAACTCATTTTTACGATTGAATTGAAAACTATGCTTGACAATATACGTGTAATCTATTCGCATTGTTTATTCAGTAATTTAACGATAACATTTCTTATAGGTCTAAATAAATAAAAACCATGCTAAAAACTGTTTGAAGTGCGTCAACTTTCAAGAGGATTTAAATATAACATAGAGATGGATATGAGCTAAACAGTTTAACCCTTTACCTCTTAGATACGTATTTTTTCGCATGTGTAGTCCCTGAGAAGTTTCATTCAGTTAAAGATCTTACTAGAATCGAGTGTTAAAGGCTTCATTTCCAACCCTTAGATACTGATGTCAGCAAACAGCATAAGACCTGAACAGACTGCGAGTTTCTCGCAGCCTGTTCTGGTTTTATGCTGTTTGCATATGGCCATTTTCACTTTGCTTCTGAGTGGGAAAGGGTTCAACTAGGTCAGTTCATGATTGCTTTCTCTGGCCTCCACCAGAGTTTAAGGAGGCGTTCAGTCTGTACGACAAGGCCGGAGAAGGGGCCATAGATGTCAAGGAGTTGGGCACGGTCATGCGGGCCCTTGGCCAGAACCCGTCAATGGCGGAACTAGAGGAGACAAAGATGGACTTAGAAAGCGATAGTAAGTCTTGTGTTTACAGATATCAGTTATTTGAGTTGTTAACTGATTGAGGGGCCATCGACTGCAAGGAGTAAGTCTTGTGTTGACAGATAGCAGTTAATTGAGTCATTAACTGATATAGGGGCCATCGAATGCAAGGGGCAAGTCATGTCTTTACAGATAACAGTTAATTGATTGGTTACCTGATTGAGGGGCATCGATTGCAAGTTGTAAGTCTTGTGTTGACAGACAGCAGTTAATTGAGTGCTTAAATGAGTGAGGGGGCCATCGATTTGCAAGGGTTGGATACGTTGCTGTGAACAGTGTTCATGGTTACTCCCCATTTATTTTCTTTGGAAGCATATGATTCATGTGTTAGCTTACCATAGTGCATGTCGAGTGTAAATAATAGTTCATTGTAGAGTGCCAGGAAGTTAAACACAAGAGCTTCGTCGAAGCTTGATCAAGTTTTAAAGTTGGTATTGTACATTTTAATGTTTGGTATAGATACCAATTGCATTTAGTCAATGTTTTATTCGTGTAGATAATGCGACTAAATGAAAAGCCACACGGAGAAATATTATAACATTCAGTTCCGAGTTCAAATCAGGAAACACAACTTCTCCTGACTAACACGTCGAACCATAGTCGGATTGTCTCCCTGTCATAAACCTTTCTTGTAAATATATCTTGACACGTCTCCAAATGGGCATAAAGACGGTCAACACAGTAAAAAGGTTTTCAAACAGTACATCATCGTCTAAAAGGTTGTATTGAACGGTTGCTTGACACTTGTTTGTTATTTGAACGCTCAATAAAAGACAGTTTTTTCATTAATAGATACTTTTTGAATGAAATATACATGAAATACCACTATACGCACGCGCGATATTGTTTACGGGTCAATTATCAACTTTTAAAGTTTTTAAGGACAATAAATATAATTTTGAAAGTATAAGCTTCACTGTTTTGAAAAGGTTACCGGTGTCGAGGGTTTCTGAGCTCCATCGAAAGCAAACAAGTGAATAAGAGCGTCATCCACGTAAAGATTTGCTCGCATGCTAAAGTAACTTAGGAACTCTGGAGAAAGTGATATGCTTTCTTGCTTAATAACGTCGTACCTTTTGTGATTTTTTTCCATCTCTTATAGTGTTTGACTTTGAGTCTTGCGTATCTTTTAATATGAGTAAAGTAACTTTAAAACACACATTTTCAAGCGAAAAAGAGAGCAAAAGAAAAGGAAGTAAACATTAACTTACCTTGGGTGACGCGTTTTTTTCGCTGGTTTGCTGGCCCAAAAACCCGCAATATCCGGTGTGTCTTTCTAACCTGTGGTCGGTTGTCGAAATACTATCTCTATGCCACGGGAATTTAGCCGGCAACCGTACTAGTTTAATCTCATTTCAATTGAAGTATGCATTTTTAAACATGAGTTTGAATCATTGAAAAACAAAATTGGAGCTGATATTTTTCTTAACGATTTAATTAATGTAACATAATTTTAAGAGACATCTCTGCTTAAAAAGAGAGAATACTCGTAGTTTAAGTACATAAGGAAAAATCGTCTGTATGTGCCCTTTATTATTGTAAGCGCACCTTCGCAAAACGGGCTCATGTGATCACCTTTTGTCCGTTGTGCGTCGTCCGTATTTCGCCGTGCGTCGTCCGTATTCCGTCGTGCGTCCTTCTTATTCCGTCGTCGACATTGTTCATATGAACAATCAAGGTCTTTTCTATCGACCAATTTTCAAGAAACTTGGTAAGGACATTTGTCTAAATAATATCTCAGCCGTTGTCGAAATTGGATCGTAAACTTTAAATAAAAATATTGTGCGTACTCTAGAAGACATTTTGCCCGGTGTTCATATTATTTCGAGAATTTGTCATTATGATTTCTCCGCCGATGTCGAAAAAGGTTCCGATCCGTTGATAAACATGGCCGCATAGGGCGGGCCTCGGTTTCTTAATTGGCTATTTTATAGTTAATGAGCACCATGGATATAGTAGTTTTGTCCAATCATCATATAGCTTCTCCTGAACAATTGTTCTGATAACTCAGTATAATTTGAAAATGGCGCGGGTCTGTTGAAAATCATGGCTTCCAGGGATGGGACAGTTTTCCATACAGTGCTCCAGCCAGCTTTTCAAAATAGAGGGAAGCTTCCCCAAAAAGGGCACATTTCACGCGTAATTTTGGAAAATAGGGCATTTGGTTATAAATATACATAAGTATATACTTTGGTTATACTATATACTTATGGATTGTAAACATTAGTGCATTGGATGAGTTCACCAATTGGATGCTGTTCCTCATTTTGTGTAATTAAATAACAATAAATATATTACTATATCTACATTGGCGCCAAGGAAAACAACTTAGTAGCCAATTTCATAACCAACTTGGGCTAGCATCCCACAACACACATAAGAGATATGTAGATATCATATTTCTATTCGGTATGTGTGTGTGGGGGGGGGGGATTTTGATGTTTTTTTATCACCTATCATCATTGAACTGCATGTTAATCATTCAGGTTCCAATTTCAGCATCAGTGGCCTTGTAGAAGAAACAAAGAAAACATGAAATAAATTCAGGGGTTTCACTGGGTCAAAAAACATTGTGACTGTCACCACTTCAATTCTTTGCTTTAAATAACTTTGAGCCAATTATTGTCCACGATAATAATATTAATTAAAACAAAAATCTATATTGACAAATTTAAAGTCTAAACAATAATCAATGTCACCATGAAGTAACATCCAGTCTGGAGATTAAAATGAAACATGTGTTATTGTTAATAATAGGATATATTTATTTTACAACACGTTATTTCAACTAATGTCAACAACGTTGACAGTTTTGTTAGGTCGCGAAAATATATGACAATATCAAAATTACATTTTACTTGCAGAGTGATAAATCCTCCTTCCAAACAAGCTCTTTATTTGTTGAAATAACAACTGCCTGCCCCTATTCATGTTAAAATTCATCATGATTGAGGACAGACAGTGTTTTAAAGTTTAGAAATAAAATCCAAACACAAATATGTTTTTCCATGCCGTAATTTCGGACTAAAAATTGACCGCATATTCGCATTAAAAAAAAGATGATTCATTTTCAAATTTGAATAGGTACTTTGAATTAAAAATGACTATTTTTGCAAACATACAATCATAGCCAAAGAATTCAGAAGTTAAAAAAATCAATAGTGCTGTGTTTAATTTCATTCGAGTGTGATTGTGCCTAACCAAGAGTGACCTCAGAGATAATCTTTCACAGCATGTTACTATCGTCAGCAACAAAAGGCTAATTAGTGATCTGATAACAAATCATGCCCTTGGGGCTTGTTTGTTCACAATGTGTTGACTTGATACGCCCCAGGTAGTCATGTACCAGTAAGGGTGTTATCTGTGTATTCATGTCGATGTTTCTGGCGATTTATACGGCCTGAAAACAGGAATTTAGAGACCAAAAGAGCATTTGACAGAAAAATAGAGGTGCGCTTTTTAAGGGGCACATTTTAGAGGGGCGCAGCGCACCTCTATTTATTGCTAGCTGGAGCACTGCCATAAATGGTTAAAGTTAAATTTTGAGAACCCTCTATAAGTCATGTTTGTCCAATCATCACGAAACTTTCACAAAGCATTGTTTTAATGATACTTCAGTTCAAAATTAGTCCGTTATAAAAATAAATATTTGCCGAGTTTGAACATTATTTCGCTCTGTTGAAATAAAGAACATCTAGGGTTAGGGTTACAGTTTTCTTTATATGGCTATAGTGGCTTAAAGTCCTCTTGCATTTGTAAGACTGGTTTCCATGGAATATGAAACGCGTGCACCATAAAGTCATTAAATAAAAAAAATAATGATAAAAACTGCGTTTAAAAACGTTTTACCACAGCTAATAAACTTATATCTATGATAAGTTTCATATATTCGTATACTCGTTGTTTTACATAGTTTCTTGTTAAAACAATACAGCATAATATTATCATATGATCTACTTGGCAATGAATGAAATAAATACAAATGTACTTTCAGCCATAGACTTTGCAACATTTTTAAAAGTGATGGCGACGAAAATGAAAGGTCAGGAAACGGAAGAGGACCTTACTGAAGCATTCCGAGTGTTCGACAAAGAAGGCCAAGGTTCGTTACATTTTTTATTCAATACTAAGTGGCACAAATAAACCATGATTGAAGCCAAAATATTTCCCCCGTATTGGCCGCTTTGTTCAAATTTTTACTTTATTTGATTTAAAGTTTTACTGTGTTAAACGTTGTCTACGTTCATCATTGATCACCATCTAAAAGGGGTCGCGGTAAAAGGCATAATTGAAAGAGTGTAATACAGTTACACTTTGCAAATGCAAATGTTAATTCCATTTTCAAGAATATAATAATTATGAATTGTCTCCTAAAATAATTGAGCCTCGCTCTGTAAAAAGGGAGTTCAATACATGTTCGTTAAGTGTCGTCCTGTTCACTCCGAACAGGCTAATCAGGCACGCCACTTATCGCATTTACTAGAATTTTGCAAAGAGACTTTCTTTCCGCTTAAAATACCATTAAAGCGGAAAGTTTCGTCCCAGATTAGCCTGTGCGGACTTCATAGGCTAATCTCGGACGACACTTAACGCACATGCATTAAACCCCCTTTTCACAGGCAGGGCCCATATCATTAATATGGGCCTTTCTCTGTCGTATTGGGTTAAGGTAGCTAACCTTCGATATGAGAGGTAACACGTTACAAGTAAAACCCACCGGGTCATGTCACTTGTTGTCTGGGTCCAGACGTATTTTGAAAATACTGATTACATCTGGTGCTTAGCGTTTGACTATGCGTTGTATTGTCTTGTCCCTCTTTCAAATAGTTGTATAATTACGTTTATATTTCGAAATGAACAATTAATAAACCCATTTATGCCTAGCGCCTAGAAAAAAGGCATTGGCAAACAGCGTAGACCCAGATGAGACGCCAGGTCTACGATGTTTGCGTAAAGGCCATTTTGTAAGAAATATTCTAAATATAGAAATAAATATACTAGACATCCCTAATTTTGGAAATAAATTGATCCAATTTTGAAGGATGGGAAAGTCCACTAGACATAAATGGGTTAATAACAATACGACATCCTTTCTAGTACCCATCGCCACCAATGATTTGCGACAGTTTCATATTTTAATGCGTGTATGGATGTTTATTATCGCGCTTCAATTTTGTGACGGATGCTGCTAATTTGTTCGTAGTCTTTGCCACATTATTCAACACAATTGAAGACTTGTATTATCAATTCTGGTGGTTACCATATTTGGGGTTTCCACCCGGTACCCCAGCTCAAAATCTTTCATTAACAACTAAATAGCTGGACATTGCGGCTGTAATTCTAAAGTTTTCCCTACTTTCGTGAGTCTTGTAAGTGCATTAGATGGGTGTGTTGGGAATAACTCCGGGTCCATACATTATGCAGCCACGGGTGTGGAAGGACCTCAAAACTTAGAAATACCTACATGCACGGGCAAACAAGACTCAAACCAATGGCAGCCGTAGTCCTTACTGCTAGCGGTTGTGCCAGAAGTAGCCCCAACAACATATTGTTTATATACACAGCATTTCATGTTTATGTAATCAAATACTTTCTTTACTGATGCAATATTTCTAGGAAATACCCCGAAAGCAAACAATTACTCTTAATATCTTATGCTGCGTTTACACCATGTTCCCGACGACCACGGCAATCACGTTTCGGGCCACCATGGAGGAAACGGGATGAACGTGAGGCAACGTAGGGGAACGGAATAGCCAAACGTGACACAACGGGGTTGCCGTGGTTGCCGTGCCAAAATTTTAAACTGTCAAAAAATTTGCCACGGCAGTCACGGCGGAAATGAGAAACGTGATGGAACTTGTTAAACGCAACACAACTTGACAGTACGTAGCAGGCCGTAACAGAACCCGAAAAGTGTCCATACTCTGACGGGAATCCTTTTCATTCCCCGACATGTTAAGTTTCTATCACGTTGTGTTACGTTTTGTAACGCTTTGTCAAGATAACTACGGCAAGCTAGGATAATTGATAGCCGTTTTGCTACGTGTTTAATCCGACCCGTTACGGTGTGTTGCGTTTTGCAGGCAGATGCGTTACGGCCAGTTGAGTTGTTGTACGGTCTGAAACGATTCGGTCTGAAGCTGAGTATATAAAAGCCGTGCTTCTCAGGAAACTTTCATTTCAGTCTGAACACTCGATGAGCAAACATTCCACCAAGAAAGCGCCGAACAAAGGCTACCCCCCGCGCTGCAAACGACGTTCAAGTGGAGGAACAACCTGAAAGTACTTGCCTTCCACCAAATGCCTCAGAGTCAGTGCCAGTTTCAATCCAGGTGTAAGGGAGGAGCGATACTTCGTATCTTGTCTTGAGATGACTTGAGATATCCGTTCAAGGATCTCGTCGAATAGTTCTGGGGGCATCCTCAGATAATTCTGAAAGGTGTTGATATCTTCGTTGCGGAATTCCCTGGTAAGAAATGCATCAAAGTGCCCCTGCTTCTGCCTTCTAGCTTCCGATAGCCATGGACGAACCCACAGGGACCTTGGCCTCCTTTTTCGTCTTTTCCCGGACTTTTTTGCTTCTTTCAGCTCTTTACAACGCAAAGATTTTATTAATGCTGCAAATAAGCAGGCAAACATAAAATCATCCTCGTCGTTCACATCCATGTCACTGGAATTATTTTGTTATAATAAATACTGTTGCTTGAGAGTTTTTCTTTTATACCGGGAGCACAATCGTGCCCGAAACCTCTCGGATGTCCACGTTTGATCCGCACGGTACCTTGACAGAACGTGACAAATGAATGGCAAACGTGTACAACGTATCAGACCTGCATGACAAACGCAAACAACGTGCGGGAACTTAACAGAACGCATCGTACCTTGAAGCAACATTTATACATCCGTGGCAGACCGTGGATGAAAACTTAGCGCACCGTCGAAGTGCCGAGTTTTCGCTTCGACGGCACGTCACGGATACCGCGATAAACCGTGAGGAAACTTAGCACAACCTACCAAACCTTAATTTAAGGTCAAAAAATTGCAAAAGCCACACGGCGCGATACGTTTCGGACAAACGGGACTGCCGTGGTCGCCGGGAACATGGTGTAAACGCAGCATTACCGCATACATTCGTTTTGCATTGGT
The DNA here is from genome assembly GCF_020536995.1 of Dreissena polymorpha. Classification (NCBI taxonomy): domain Eukaryota; kingdom Metazoa; phylum Mollusca; class Bivalvia; order Myida; family Dreissenidae; genus Dreissena; species Dreissena polymorpha. The sequence continues at coordinate 22,631,373 of NC_068357.1, forward strand.
TTATGTTTGCCACATGCAAACCGTTTTTATTTCCATATTGGGTCCGTCCCGTATACTGTCAAGTCAGTAAAGATTAAATGAAGACACCCTGTACTCAAGATAAAGTGTTTAATACAGCTCAGCTAAGTTTAGTACTTTAATTGTGTTAATACGTTTGGAAAGATCGAAATATTGTTGTGCCCCGCTTCAGGCGCAAGTCTTATATCAGGTATGCGCAAGTCTTATATCAGATATGCGCAAGTCTTATATCAGGTATGCGCAAGTCTTATATCAGGTATGCGCAAGTCTTATATCAGGTATGCGCAAGTCTTATATCAGATATGCGCAAGTCTTATATCAGGTTTGCGCAAGTCTTATATCAGATATGCGCAAGTCTTATATCAGGTTTGCGCAAGTCTTATATCAGGTATAATAAGTAGCTCACTTTCAGTAAACGGTTATGGCAGTGTGGCTTTAAAACATAATGGTTATTTTTGTCCATGAAAATAAGTCAACCCAGACTTAAGTTATTCAATGTAATTTATTGTCCAGCAAGGAACTTAAGGAGTATAATATAAGATGAAATATATTCTTTATTATTTACTGAAAAGTAGTACTGAGCAAATTTGACTTACAATGTGTTAAAATATTAAACTTGGCACCAGAGTTCTTAATAAAAATTCAGAATGTAGTTTTACTATTAATGGAAGTTTGTTTTTGGCACAGAAAAGCTTAGGTATATATACTTTTCCAGTGACACACTGTGACCTGTGTCATGCACATGACGCAGTGTGTCATACACATGACACAGTGTGTCTGCAACAACAAAAACTGTGCCTGACACAGTATTCTATGTGCCTTCTTAACAGGTGCTCAAATAGAATGTTCTTAAGTATGGACTATTTGTAATGTAATAGCAACTTTAAAATATGCAAAAACATATAACAACATAATTATACCTCAAAGGAACGTTTTTTGCCATGAATTTGACTCATTTCAGCACTTTAACAATTAATTAAACACAAAATGATTTCAAGGACTTTAAAAGTCGGTTTGACAGAAGTTTCTTAGCAACGGGCACGGTAAAAATCAAGATGGCTGCCGTATATTTCTAGGTGAATATTTGATTAGATTCCATTAACTGTCCATATTCAACAATTATCTAAACGGTAGACATTAACAGAGATAAGTTTCATAATTACAATGTTAAATAATATGTAAACAATATTAGATAAGAGTTCTTAGCAGATCACACGCTTAAAGCAGTTTTATGCTTTGTCGAAGCAACTAACCCCCATGTATTTTAGTAACGGTGTGTTGTCCGAATTCTTAAAGGGTAATTTACTTGATTGTTTTATTAAAGAATGTCAAATGAAAATTAAAAAAACAACCATATGGAGTAAATGTATTTAAACTTAACTTAATAACAGTTACATTTAGTAGCCTTTTATGCGAATATTTATAAATGGTCAGTTATGGCTCTGTCCGTAATTTTTCAAGTCGACACCGTTACGAAGAAAATTTCATCTACCGCACGGGAATGATACGGGGATATAACTTTTTCCGAAAAGTAAACATTCTTTCAACCTTTTACGTCATAATTAAGCAATGAAAAGAGCGCGAAAATGTGAAAATCATCAAAAAGTAAGTAAAATATTGAACGTACTTTTATTCAGTGTCAACACCGTTCTTCCATTTTCTTTGCTATTTCCACTTCCTGTTCTTTTATGATTTTCTAATATTATGTATTCTTAGATGCCGCAAAATAATGTGTGCGTAATGTGTTTTTGAGACAAGTAGCATGCTGTTTGTGGATGATCAAATGCCTGAATGTCATCACCGTTACAGTCCACACCGTTACGCTGAATGAGTAACGGTGATGACAACATCGTAACTGTGTGCCCAAATATATACACACATTATGGTGTGAATAAACTTCGTTTTCATATCGCCGATTGCTTTTCAAACAACATCGAAATTTTTACATGGAATTATCAGACACAAATGAAGAATTAATACAATTGGAATCAGTTCTGTCAGAATTCCCGAATGTCATCACCGTTACGTTCCACACCGTTACGCTGAATGAGAAACGGTGTTGACAACATCGTAACGGTGTGGAAAAATTTATACAAACAATATGATGCGAATAAAGTTCGTATTCATATCGCCGATTGTCTTTCAAACAACATAACAAATTTTACATGAAACGTATCTGACATAATTCCTAGTAAATAACACGATGCGAATAAACAAGAATATGAAAGTATAAGATAATCTGTCCACACCGTTACAAATGTGACAACACCGTTACGCCGCATGAAAAAGAAGACTTTTATATTCATTAAGATTCAACAAAAACTTCAAACGTGTTTTAACATCATAAAGTCTTCAAAAAGGTGTCCAATGAAAGAAGAATTTAGTATATAAACATGTACCCAAACATTTTATAAAAATTCTTAAAGTTGTGAAACGTAATTAAAATGTGTATTTACACCGTTACGCACTTAATACTCTGATAAAGTCACTGACGGTTTGGAATTGATGTAATAGCCACTCATGATCACTTTATACAATGAAACAACGCCAAAAAAAATTCATTTAAACTAAGTTGAAATAAAATAATATTATCAAACAAGTATTTATGTCCGTAACGGTGTTCTCTTCACAGCTTTTGACGTGCGTCAAATAAGCCTTCATAATCGCGATCTAGGTCACATTAGGTCGTGCCCAGCTTAGGTTGACGTCCGTCTGACATGTACCTAACTGATAAACGGTCTGTCGACACTGCTTTACTAATTGTGTTTTTGAATATTTTTTATTAAGAATGGAACCTAATCAAATATTCACACTTCTAAGAAACAAGTGTGAGAGTTTAAAATAAAAAAGCAATGGATTTAAACAATTCTAACTGTCAAAAATTGGCAGAAATGGGCACAACAGGACTAAAATTTGATAGCTGCTACTTATTTTATATGAATTCTTAAATAATGACATTAACTTTAAGAGACAAATGTCCATCTTCAAACCGGAAGTAGGAACATTTTGACAATAACAATGAAGTAAAAATCGTAAGTATGAAGGAAAACTAATTCTAGCCTAAACATGTGATATTAGTGGCTGGTCTGTAACATATAGAATTGGTCAGCACTATTAATTATATGACCAGGCTAGGAAAAGCACCATGAATGAATGAACAATGAAAACAATTATGCTGTTGACAAGGAAATTCAGGTAACTAGTTTCAATGTAAATTTTGATTAACACTTAAATAATGTACTATGCACTGGGTTGTTACAATATCTTTACAAAATATCCGAAACGACCGTGTATTATATGACAGGGAAAAATGAGTAATCACAATTGTTCGCAGTTCAATCGACGATTGCGCTTATCGTTGCCTTCAGCTGTTCTTCAACTAACTGGCAAACCTCATTAAATATTTAAATGGTATCGGAGTTGTAAATAGCATTTTGTCGTTTAATTTCATTGGCGTTGCTAAGCGATAGGTTGACGGATTATGATAAAGCACTTCATCGCATTCAATAAATCATTTAAATACATTAACAAAAAGGTTTAACGTCAGATATTTCCAAGTGTCATATTCATGTATACTAATGTATTTTAGTAAACTTATATTGGTTTGTTGTCTTATATTGGAAAAATGTGCAAAAATAATTTAAGTATAATCATCTAAATTTCTCAACGTGCTAAAATGCCATGAACAATGTTCACGGCATCATGAACAATGTTCATGGGATTAGAACACGTTAAGCGATTCCAGAATGTTTGCTTTTCATAACTTTCATGTTCACCGTACTCAATATTTATATTTTATTTTCCCTTTGACGGTTTCATATGTAACAGAAACATGTGGCACTTATTTTCTTAACGGCCCTTTTAGCGAATGTATTATTTTTTATCCGATATTATTAAAATTATATTCCAGGAACGATAAGTGCGGCAGAGTTACGGCACGTGATGACAAACATGGGAGAGAAGTTAACGGACGAAGAGGTTGACGAGATGATCAAAGAGGCGGACCAGGAGGGCAGCGGGCTCGTGAACTATAATGGTACGTCACGTGAAACTGTTACCATGACAGCGTGAGATGTCGTGACTCAATTGAGCGCTTTATTACTTAATGTCGCGCTGATACATCACGCTTTGTAGTACAACATGAAGCTTCGTGGTTCAATGGGGAGGCGGAAAACTACAACGGGCAAGGCATGGTCAGGGGTGATAACCCCAAAAAAGGGTTAGGGTAAGAGTTAGGGTTAGGGGTCGGGTTAGGGTTAGGGTTGGGTTTAGGCTAACCAAAACCCTAACCCGACCCCTAACACTAACCCTAACCCTACCCATAACCCTCTAACCCCCCCTTGCGCAATACCATACCATGCCTCGCCCGTTGTAGTTTTCCGCCTCCCGGTTCAATGTGACGCACGGGTACATAATGTGACGCTTTGTTACATATTGTGATGCCATATGACTCCTCATGACTATTTATTGAACCAAATAATGTTTTTGACACACTATCATACTTTATGGCTCCATGCGATGCAATGTGACATGCCAACTTATGAGTATCTATGCGTAAATCAATGAGTTTCCTTTCATGTTCATTGCGCAAGCAATTTTTTTCGAGAATGTAACGCATACAACGTAAAAACCATTGTTTCTTCACTTATTCAATTTATTGTTTTAATACATGATTGAACACGCACATCTCATATACTAGATATACTGAAGTAGTTGAATTTTATTTTCAGATTTTGTAAAAATTATGTTCAGCAAGTGAAGGCCTCATCTTGGCATCATCTAGGATATGGTAAGCATACCATTTCCTGCATCGTATATTCCCTTGTTGCTATTAGTTATTATAAACAAACATTACACGCAACAAATAATTCTCAAACTCACGAACATTGGTGTTTTACATGTTAAACTTTACACGCCGGTACATAAACTCATCGAAATAATCTTTGACTTTTTTTTCTTATTAAAAATGGAATGTAGATAGAAATACTCTTAAAAAAATAACGAGGTTGGAACGTTTAACTGCATGCGAATGTCTGATTAATGTAGGTTTCGACACGTCTCGTTAATTAAGGGGGCGAGAAGACACTAACTCATTATTATTGCCTTGATATTGTGTATTTAGGATAAGCATGTCAGTGTTTACCTAAGAGAAATTTCTTGTTCATTTTCAGAGAATGCTGTATGGGCCATATAACAAACTGACTGTTGGAAATCTACTTCATCGTATTTACTAAAATGTTTGTACGCTTTTGTATTTATACAATAAAATGCGTTGTATATTCCAAGACATGCACATATATGTTACCAGTAGAGTTTCTCTCATCTGTAATGAGTTCCGACAAAGAAAGGATACACGCAATCTTTATAACGTGTGGATGCAATAATGCGTTGTTTATTTAAGGACATGCTCATTTATATCATCTGTTGCAAAGGATTTCGAGAACATTCTGGTGTAAATTGAAAGCCGCGGATTGTGGGCATGATATCAAGCTGCCTTTGAAATTCAGCAATGCTTTCCTAAGGATTCTCACTATCTGCCTATTGGTTAAGGTGTATCCCACTGAATTGGTGAGCGTCTTCCTCGCGGCTGCGGACGGCCGGGATGGGGTGGGTGGGTGTGGGCGGGGAGTGTGGGGTTGATGGGGTAGGTGGTTGGGGGCTAACGCTGAAAGTGCGATACCGTACTCAACGAAAGGCCCTTCCCGGTTTTTTAGGCAAGCGTTAGTCACACTGAAGATAATAGTAACGTTATTCAACATTTAAGGGACCGATTGTCGTTTGCGGATGAGAGGGGTAGCAACTGTGGCAATCAATAAGTACACATGTGACGATGGTATTAAAGAGTTATGTCCGTTTATCAATTCTTTGTGTAAAGCACAATAATTGTTCGTCAGAATACATATGAAAAGCTTTTTATCACAAAATGTTTAATAAGTTAAAGTAATGCAATGTTTGATAAAAAGGCAATCACTTTCATAAACATGTTTTTTTTTCAATAAAGCATTCCCCTAGTTTATGGCAATATGATTGTGTCGAACAGCATATTAATTCGACTAACGCCTAATTGAACCACTGCTTGATTTTCTTGTTCGGCAGTTACTAAATTATGTAAAGTTTATATATATAAAATGATAAGTATGAAATAATAAGTCAAGAAATGATCAATACAAAATTGACAAAGCCCTTGCAAAGTGTCCTTACCACAATAAATTATTGCAATAATTTAGTTATCTTGTGTAAGTTTCGCCATAACATTTTTTCTCATCTATTTGTCTACATTCAATATGAGATCACGTTTTATTATAATAAAAATAACCATGCGCTACGGAAACGTATATGGTACACCCCAATAATGTGGAAATGCCGGAATAATTTATACCGACTTACTGTGAAATAACATGGTATGTCGACATAGTTTTGTAGCTTTTCCCACCTTAATTTTACTCGTCATAACGACATTAAGTTGAAGTCTCGACGTAATTTTTTCCGGCTTTTCTCGAAAATATATTTGGTCGACATGATCTAAGATGACAAATCTACATAATTTTTGACGTCATGTACTTGTGAAAATGACTTGCCATCATAGTTTTAGTCGACACAATGAGTTAATTTTTTAAGCCATGACACCTTTTCCATATCATGTCGTCATAGAATTTCGACATCATCACATTATTGCAACATTGGTTCATGACTTCCGGCGTCGAACAGATGTTTAGTTTCTGGTATATTCTTTTGAAACACGCAAGGCCTCAGACAGTCCATTTTTACATCAGGAATGCTTGGTATAAAGGTAAAAATAACATTTGCAAACAATAAATATTAATGTGTTCGTTGGATTTTATGGGCATTTAGATGGTTTAAATCTCGATTGATTCGGTTAGATATTTCTCTTTAACTAATGCATGCAAAACGTGTGTTTAACGACTCACAACTTGTTTTTATATTGCAGATTTGTGTCTTAGTTGCGCTGAGGTTTTTCATTTCGGTTTCCTTGCGAATTGGAAACCATTGATCGTATTCAAGAGAGATACTTTGTAAAGAAACCGCAGTTTGAGTGTAAAGATGACTTCATACCCGTCCTAGAACATGTGTGTGAAATGCAGCGGGAGCAACTGCCAGTTCCTGATTCGATTGAAAGTGCGACTTCTTTGTTCTTTGCCTTCACTGAAATATTGGATGGTTACTAATTACATATGCACAAATATATGCTTAAAAATTGGTTATATTTTGCAAATTTTATTGTGAAGTTAGTTTAGTTCAAGTAAGTTTCGTTTCGAGTTTTATTTACAATGTTTCGATAAGCAACAAAAATTGATATTCTTGTTATTGGAATTGATCTTGAAGTAGTTAAACGTTGTTATTTTGTTTGCTAAAATAAATTCACTCATATTGTTGTATACATTTACAGACATTGCAAACTTGGCAAAAACAGATTCACAATGTTCTTCATTTCATTGTTAGATTGCAAAAGAATGAATGAGACGTTACTAATTGTTTGAAAACATGGCGGTCATTTAGTTATGAAATCCTCGTAAATTGTGGAATGTTCCTTTTAAAATATGGTCCTTTTAAAAGATTTATTAACATTTTATTTCAAACTTCAATATAATAAACAAAACGACTATTGTAAATCTTATATTTAATATTAACACTGTCGCAAATATATATTATGATTATTTTGTACTTTCTTACTTGATTTTCTATTCCTGAAACTCCAGTGTATATAGTACATGTTTGAAATAAATGTTCATACTGCAATAAGATTTTTTTAATGGTCAAATAATTCGTTTTTGAGGAAATGGAAAATTATTCAAATGTGACACAAAATTGGGTTATTTGTAGATCAATTTTAGGGCTAGTCAATGTGATCGGTCTTTCTTCATTGTCCGTCAAAATTTGCACTTAAGCGAAATCACCTACTCAGCTGTGTCAATAATACCAAAACATGAACAGTCTTCAAAGCTAGTAAGGTTGTAGTTTGCTTTTATTTCCATATTATGTCCACATCGCACATTACTTACCAAAATATTTTCAAAAATTTGAAATATTTGTTTACGAGCCGGTATAGTTTTATATGAGTTATGATACACGTACCCTTTGACTAGATGGGTCTATGGTCTGACCGAATATATATATACTCAACTGGATTATTGAAAGCGAATTATGCATTTAATCGCCAATTTTACATGCAGTCATCATTGTAAAACGACAAAAATGCACGGCGAATATTTAAGTAACGATTGACTTTAATAACATTTTATTTTTCTTGCAGTTGATTACATAATTACAATTGCCCTATGTTTCACTAGTGTACATTATTCTGATTGGCTATAGTATATCATTTGACTGGGCTTTAATATTCAATGAAGCGAGTTGCCTCAACGAAGCGCATGAGGAAATCGAGCGTGGGACAACTTGGTTTAATTATGCCATGTGCGACATGCACACAGTCAAAACTGCGTATTGTAAAAGGGGCGCCTACTAAATTCATGCACGAATATATATCCCAAATTATATTGTCTTTTAGCCAAACCATTGAAAACATATGCAGAATGATAATCGTAATTGCATGTATAAGAATTGAAACGCTTTTTTCTTCGCTTCATCGATGTAAGTAGGTTAGTTTTGGTATTTAATTCGGCTATATGCAAATTAGTTCCTCACACAAAACATGCACATTTTCAACTAGAGATAACTAAACATCTTACATTTATAAGACCGGAAAGCGCGTTCAAGATAACACTTTAATAGCTGCAGTGAAGTATCAAGCAGATACATAATGGTGAGCATTAATATACGATTCAATAAAAACTTTATTCAGATTTAACAAAAGTTGACCTTCAAATCTTCGCATAGAAGCTGATAATTTAAATTATAAATCTCTAATTCTAAATATCAAATTTAAAAAGATGATTTATTAAACAACATAACAGGTAATGAGTTTCAAACTGTTCTTCAGTATTTATTCAGAAAAAGTAAGACAAATGAAAACAAAGTTAAGGACATATCACTTTCTGAAAAGGTTAGAAGTGAGTGGGGTAATGTAAAACAATAATTTCTTATATTAACATTGTATTATGAAGTTTAGAACCATGTGCACAATTAAAATAACATATGCTTCAGTGATACACGAAGCAGTTCTAATGTAATCTTTCAAAAAGAGTATATAATAACATGTTATCACCTTATAAACCACTTTCTTCTTGGGCTTTGGAAGTCCTTATTTTCTTGTTTTGTTCATAAATCCGTTGACACCAGCTGGAACCTACACTACTGTAGTAGATAATGTTAGAGTATTATTAAATATTACACACTAGAAACACTGAAATACGGATACCTTTGTGCAAGAAAAAATTTACAACTAGAGTAAAAAAATAGTACACTTGAGCAAAAATGTGTTTGTCAGAAATACTATGTCCCCTTCTGCGCCGCTTTGAAGCTATATATTTGACCTTTGACCTTGAAGGATGACCTTGACCTTTCACCGCTCAAAATGTGCAGCTTCATGAGATACACATGCATGCCAAATATCAAGTTGCTATCTTAAATATTGCAAACGTCATGGCAAATGTTAAAGTTTGACTCAAACAAACAAACCAACAGACAGCGCAAAAACAATATGTCCCCACCACTATAGTGTTTGGGGAAATTAAAAAGTATGGTGGGCCAGAAATGATAATTTAAAAATGAAAGATACATAAATATTGGAAACATGTTAATAAAAACCCTTTAATTTTATAGCGTATGTTAATACTATAAAGATAATGATATATCAATGTGTTTGTTAAAGTGATATTTTACACTGTTTCCAAAAGTTTCAATCAAATTTATATTTGTCATCCTGGTCATCCATACGTTTCCCAACTATTTTTAGACTCAAGTTGTTTACATTTTTTTCTTACAAAAAATGATCTTGTTTTTCAGTGTTTTTAGTGTGTTATATTTAATCATACTCTAACATTATCTTCTACAGTAGTGTAGGTTCCAGCTGGTGTCAATGGATTTATAGAAAAATAAATAAACAAGGACTTACAACGCACAAGAAGAAAGTGGTTTATAAGGTGAAATCATGTGATTATTTACTCTTTTTGAAAGATTTCATTAGAACTGGTTCATGGTTCACTGAAGTATATGATATTTTAGTTCTGCATATTGGTTCAAACTTAATATAGAATGCTAATATGAGGAATTATTATTTGACATTACTCTAACCACTTCTGACTATTTCAGAAAGTGATATGTCCTTAAACAACAAAAACAAGTAACACACATAAGAGGGCTAAGAGGCACTGGGTCGCACACCTGAGGGAATGAGATGAAATTAAAGACGAGTTAAACTCGTGTGCAAATAATTCAGAACATTTATATAACAAAGGCTGACTTCAAGTCGAGGTTAAGATCTTTCCAAGTATTTAATATGAGCATATATAGAAAATTACCCGACCTGGTTTTTAATACTGATTAACAAGAACCATTTTACAAAACAAAAGTATCAAGGAAACATACGCTTTGACCAAAGTTCATGAAGATTGGGATAAAAATGCAACTTCTAGAGTTTTTACATGTTTACATTATAAACGAAAAGAGAAAACTGCTCCACCCCATGGCGGCCATTTTTGCCCCACCTATCAGTACCAATTTCGAACTTGTCTGAAAAAAACAATAATACCAATTTTCTGACTAAGTTTCATAATGAAGACAATCCGCTTCCGGTTTTGAGTGAGCATCAATTTAAAATGTAATTCTAAAAACTAAAAAAAACGCGCGTGAGGCACACAAATAACATTTGTGAGTGATGTGAAGTTTATTGACCAGGATGTGACATGTAAAAAAATAAAACGAGGTTTGTGACTTTTAAAAGGCCTTTCCTCAAGCTTTTGTATGTTTCTATTGACGGGTGGGGTGTGAGAAAGACTCTGGATATTGACATTATATGTGTATACACGCATAAGGTCATTGTGATTGTCATTGTCATTGTCTGGCGCCTCCGTGACGCATCAGTAAACATGTTAATAGTTCACCGTGACAGTAGCTTAAGTGAACAAGAGTGTTTAAGGGTTAATTGTGAATACTGTCCCGTTAATCCCGTGTTAGTTGTGAAATCATGAACAAACGCCAGCATTCATCTACTGCGAGCGAGTTAACAGACAATAGCTCATTAGACTCGTCTATATTCGAAAGTTTAAATGGGCAGAAGTCCAAGAAAGACTAGAAAAAGAAAAAAATTGAACAGAAAAGTTTCAAGCAACAATCTATGGAAGTTTATCAATTCGCTCAATAGAATCGCGGCTCGAAGAGATTAGTTCCAAGTTGTCTACAGTCCTTACGAAAGATGACACCTCCATTATTCGTACCATAATTAAGGAAACGTTTGATTAAGTCAAAGATAAATTTTTGAGCTCAGTCGTCAAAAGGTTGGAAATCATTGAATGCAACATATTCGACCAGACAAAGGAAATTGAATCGTTACATTGTCAAATACACAGCAAAGACAAAGAGCTACAAGACCTGAAAACAAAGCTGAATGACTCAGAAAAGCGTACTGCAGAAATTTTAAATGAGCACGAGCAGTATAGCCGTAGAAACAATTTGCGAATTACGGGTCTACAAGAAGACGAAGAATTTCAGTCCTCAATAGCGTTGACTTAACAAGTGTCGTCCCTTTTAAGTTCCAAGCTTGGTCGGCGCGTTGAAAAGGAGGATATAGACATAGCGCATAGGATAGGGAAACATCACCGAGAGAAGATCCGACCGGTCATCGTCAGGTTCATACGGCGCCAAACAAAATCGGATGTTATGCGAAATGCAAAGCTACTCAAAGGTTCCGGTATTTTCTTGAATGAAGACCTGACAAAATTGAACGCTGAAGTTCTAGCGTCCGTTAGGCATAAGGACCCCGAGACGGTGGAGCGAGCGTGGTCGTTCGATGGGAAGCTGTATGCACGCTTTAGAGGTAAAGAGCGCTCTGAGATAATCGATTACGAACATTTTCCGACGTGGCTCAACAAACCATGGCCGAAGGCGGTAGCTTCACTATCGTACGCCAGCAGGGTTTCAGCTAGCACAAATCGACGCCGGTAACATAGGGTTAGAACTGACGGTGTTTTTTTTTTGCTATATCATATCATTAACAGTCTATATTCACGTACTTGTAATACGTGTACCAGTTTAATCATGACATTTTAACTAGACCACCCTAATATCTGTGTTGTGTGTTTTTTGATCCTGTTGTTCTCTTGGTTTTTTATTGTTTGTAATCTCCTAATTTAAGTACTTTTTTTCTCTCTCTAATTCGATAAGGATACGCACTTTTTTAAGCATATCATACTTATATAATCGATCCTAATCTATGTCTATTGTTATAAGACCCAATCTCATACGGTGTAAGTTCACACACGCAACGTACGCACGCATGTACAAACACACACACACACACGCTTACGCGCGCGCACACACACACACACACTTACACACCCATCCACACGCACACGTGCAAGTAGTAGTAATATATGTTTTTATATTTGCTCATTTAGAGGCCTAGATATACTAATGGGGAATATAGCGTGATAAAACAATTACCCATAATATGCCATTGCACAATATTATAATTGTAAAACATAAGTCGTTTGTTCATGTATGCATATTTGTATGGACCGAGTAGTATTGAGCTTCGTTAAGTCGACAGGTGCCATGGTGTTGTTTTTCTTGTTGTTGCTATTGTTATATGACACAGTCCCCTTTTTTTGGTTACAGTGTAAATCGAGTACTAACGACTCGAAACACATAAGCTGTAAACATTTTACAAACACACACTTTACACATACGCACGCGAACTCACACACCAACGCACGTGCACAGATGCACGCACGCGTGCGCACACACACACACAACACACGCGCGCGCACACACACACACACACACACACACACACACACACACACACACACACACACACACACACACACACACACACACACACACACACACACACACACACAACACACACACACACACACACACACACACACACACACACACACACACACACACACACACAACACACACACACACACACACACACACACACACACACACACACACACACACACACACACACACACACACACCACACACACACACACACACCACACACACACCACACACACACACACACACACACACACCACACACACACACACACACACACACACACACACACACACACCACACCACACACACACACACACACACACACACAGACACACACACACACAAAGACACACACACACAAAGACACACACACACACACATACTTATCTAACTTTTTCCCTATTGAAAGGGGCTGCAGGCAAGGAGATCTCATCTCATGTTACATTTTTATCCTCTGTGCCGAAGTTTTGTCACTTGCATTGAGAAATAACAATAATATAAAAGGTATAACCATTTTGGGAACTGAACATAAATTGTCCCTGTTTGCTGATGATACTACTATTTTATAAGACGGTACCGAACAATCCCTAATGAGACACTTACTGTTATACATAATTTTGCATATATTTCAGGCCTTAATGTTAATTTTGATAAAACAAATGTTGTATGGATTGGCAAGAACAAATTTAGTTCATATACCATAAAAACCAAATGGAAACTAAATTGGATAAAACAAAGCTTTAAAATGCTTGGAATACATTTCCATGTAGACCCGTCAAAAATGTTAACAATTAAATTACGATGAAAAAATTGTTAAAATGGAAAACATTCTGAAAAATTGGAAAAGAAGAATTTTAACACATTAGCAAAATAGTGATTATAAAAACAGTTATTGTGTCATCATTGCCCAACCCACCAATTACCATATTAAATTCAATAAAATCTTCTATTCTCAGTTTTATTTGGGATGGGCATAGTAAAATAAAGTTCACAAAAATAGTAAAAGAACATAATGAAGGAGGTTTAAAAATGATCATTTTGGATGCATTTATTCCAGCATTGAAACTTCGCTGGCTACAAAAACTTCAATCCTTTAGTGGAAATTGGATAGACATCACAAACTGTATTTTGATAAGTATAAACTCTTTAATTGCAGTTATCATTACGCTTTAAATACAGCTAATAGAATTTGAAATCCTTTTTGTGTAGATGCTTTAAAAAGCTTCTCACTTTATTGTAATAAATTGGATTTAAACACAGAAGAGTTTCTATATTATCCACTTTTCTACAATCCAAACATATTAATAGGAAATAAAAGTATTTTCTTTAGGTCATGGTTTGATGCTGGAATTCATTGTATAGGGGATATATTTAAAAATGGAACCTTTATTCCTTAAGATGAAATAAATAGAATGTATAATTTGCCCAAAAATTCCATTCATTAAACAGGGGTAAAAAAGCAATAGATGAGTTTTTGAAAGAAAAATGTATCTTGTCCCACCCAACAAATTATAAAACCCTTTTTGCCCCCTTTATTACAACTTTTACTGAAAAAAGAATCTGGAGCAAAAAGACTATTCATCATTATAAATAAAAATAATGAACAACCATCAGAAAAAGCAAAATGGTGTACTTAACTTAATGCCAGAGGTAATAAAAAAGAATGGAATTGCATATTTTAGCTACCATTTTAATAACCAATGACGTAAAAGTGCAGTGGTTCAAATATAGAATAACTCACAGAATACTTGGAACAAATAGTCTCTTAAATAAAATGAAAATTACTAATGATCCATTACGTTCTTTATGCAAACAAAGTGATGAAACTTTAGAACATTTATTCTGGGAATGTCAGATATCTAAAACAATTATTGACGAAATGCTACCCGGATAATCTTTTCCATTTATTGATAAGACAATTTTTCTTTTGGATATTTAACGAAGTCTGCTAGTACCATAAATAATGTAATTTTTATTTTTAAAGCTATTCTAATACAAGTGTTAAACAAAAACATCATTCCAAGCATAGCAGGAGCCAAGAAATACCTCAAATATGAATATGATAACTTGAGAAAATTTTCAATTACAAAAAACAATTAAGAATCCTTTGATAGAGAATGGGAACTTTCTAATACCATTTTATCACAGACATAGATATTAAACGCGAGGATTATTGAATTTTCATCTGTTATTACAATGTTTACATCATTTATACAGCATTGATTATCTATACACACTAAAAAATATGTGCATCATTAAAGGGATCTTTTCACGGTTTGGTAAATTGATAAAATTGAAAAAAGTTGTTTCAGATTCGCAAATTTCGTTTTAGTTATGATATTTGTGAGGTAATAGTATTACTGAACATTTACCATAGTCCAATATAGCCATTATATATATCTTTTGACGATTTGAAAACCTTAAAATTATAAAGCGTTGCAACGTATTGTCACGAGCCGAGCGGTAGCTGTGATTTTACTTCAATTTCTTTAACTTTTCCAAACTTGAAGCTTTTGTTCAAGTTTAACATGGAACTAAAATGGACTCTGATAAACAGTAAACTAAGAATAACATTTTGCCTATTCAGTTGTTTTAAAATTGTCAAAAAAATATACAAACTCAAGAGTTATAACCTTTCTAAATTTTATTCATTCATAACGAATAAATAAATAACAACTTTCAATATATATATTTCTTAACAGACAGATTAATTTTCAGACATTTACATTATAATACAGCAATATACACGTACATGTGTCATGTTAAGTATTTGCACTTTCTATTTTATAATGTTCTAAAAAGATGACAAATGCAATTTTTAAGTATTTATAAAATTCAGCCTTAATTTTAATAGCTAAGTCTTATTGAAAACTGTATTTTAAATGCTTATATAAGAAAAATAAAATAGGTCTCACACCTAGGAAAACAAAGTTCAGAGTCTTTGAATGAGAATTTTCAGTGCCTTTTATACTCTCCAAAAGCGCACACATAACGTTGTGCAATAATAACGTAAAAGCGCACATATGAATTGTGCACAAAAATCGCACAAACAACGCGCAGCAAAGCGCGCAAGAGTGCACAATAGAATTTGAGCGTTCCTGACACGGTAAATGTCACTGATATTAAAACGATATTTCTGACAATATTACTATGAAACAGAAGTCAAATACATATCAATTAAATAAATAAATCATTTATAAAGACAACTATTACCTTTTTAAACAATTTTTAAGAAGGAATACGAGTATCTAACAAATGATATCGTATGACTAGTCTGTCAAAATACTGTAGTCACTGTAAACTACCCAGAGTGCACTTATGTCAGCATCAGGAAATCAACTTCCTGTTTATGCAAAAATGGCTGCCACATTAACAGACACTAATAAAATGAGACTTTTAAAAAGGATATTACAAATAATAAAGAAGCGCAAAAGGTAGGCATCGGCTGTTATCAGCTCTAACTTCCACACAGCATCCAATAAAAGCATTAAATAACAGTGACATAGTCATTTAGATGCAAAACATAAACGGTAAAAATGAACTATGTACATGTACATAAACACATGTTTTCATAAACAATATAGGGCATGACAGTATGTATACATATACACACTGGAAAAAAAAGAAAAACAGTTTCATAATGATTTGCAAAAAAGTGTCTTTAAGGGTGTTCACAAGCTTCTTTTACTACATAAAATATATGGAAAATGACCTCACGGTGGCCATGTTTTTTGACAGCCAGAACCAGTTTCAAACAAACTATACATATAGAGAAAACTGCCCCACCCCCTAAAAGCCATTTTTCCCACCGATCTCGACAATTTTCGAACTCGTCCATGAAATCAATAAAACCAAATTCTGACCAAGTTTCATGATAGGGAAAAATGTGCATAACAATGTAACTTTATAGCCATGTCCGGAAAACTGCCCCGCCCCCCTGGCGGCCATGTTTTTCAACATACCAGAACCATTTTCCAACTCAAGAAGCGACATATCATTTACACAAACATTTTAGCAAAGTAAAAGTGACTTCTAGAGTATTCACAAGGTCTTTATTTTTTTGACCAAGTGACCTTGTTTCCGACCCCACATGACCAGTTTAGAACTCGGTTGAGGTATGATTTGAATAAATGCCCTGAAAAAGATTCATGAAGATCGGACAAGAAATGCGGTCTCTAGTGTTCACAAGGCATAGTTTCACGACGGACACAGGTCGATCAAATATTACCATGAGCACTTAAGTGCTTATGTGAGCTAAACACTGGGCAGCCAATGTGTTGACATAGGCATTGAAAGGATCAATAGTATGTATGTGTGTGTGTGTGTGTGTGTGTGTGTGTGTGCGTGCGTGCGTGCGTGCGTGCGCGCGGGCGTGCGTGCGTGCGTGCGTGCGTATGTATGTATACTTCTATATTTTAATACAAATTCAATTAGTACGTACGTACGTACGTATGCATTACCATATATACATATGTGACCGTACGCGCATCTTGGTACTTCTATATTTTTTATACAAATTCAATTAGTGACTGCTGAGTGCAGACATACAAACATTATGGGTAATAACTCATCGAATCAAAATGATTACATTGACATGAATAACAGTGTTTTGTACTTTCATTTAAAAGTTTTGAGAGTTATAGAAATGGTTAAAGTTGAATGAAGAAGAGCTGTTTCCATAGGATGACATATGCCCCCGAAAAAATGCTTTGATAGAGCATATGAGCATTTTTCGAAACCTGAACGCTGATTTTGAATCCTAAACGCGGACCCTAAGTTCAAGGTCAAGGTAAAAGGGGTCAAACATTATGTGCGTATGGTAAGGTCTTGTCCATTTACACATGCTTACCAACTATGAAGGTTACATCTGAAGCGACATAGAAGTTATGAGCATTTTTTGAAACCCTAACACAGATTTTGAAACCCAAAACTATGAAGACATACCATGTTATTTCACAGTAAGTCGATATAAACTAATTCGGCATAACCAAATTATTTGGGTACCATATACGATTCCATAATTTTTAAACAACACTATTTGTCCACATAAAATATATCGACTCCTTCAGTTATATCGCCATGTCAACATTTTGTTACTTGCAAGTCATCAAGATATATGCCGTCATACAGTAAACAACACAGAAATAGTTAAATTTACAAAACGGCTAAAGGATAAAATATTGTCAGAAATGTACGCTCTTATTCCAACATGCGGATTGTTTACGTCTTGGCAACATATCTTATGTCGACAAATCATCATAATTTTAGGCGTCATGCTCTTTTGAAAATGACTTGCCATCGTTGTTTTAGTCGACATGATGAGTTATTTTTGACGACATGGCACCTTTTTCATATCATGCCGTCAAAGAATGTTGACATCATCACAGTATCAGGGTGTACCATATACGTTTCCATACTGCGCATACCACAGTTCATTATAAAGTTTACCCAATAACTAGACTAATTCCTTTACAACAATTTTAACCGAATTTATTTTAAGCCACTGATCGATAACTATTAACAATACTATTTAAACTCGCTGTATGTCAAACATAGTGCCACGGTTGTTAAAATCACCTGATGTTGTGGCAGCGTATCAACAATAAAACGAAAGTTTAGATTGTGGAAAATAAAGCGGGATAAACTCATAAAACAATTATAGGAAGCGATTGAATGTGGATATTAATAGAAGTATATCGTGTTACTATATACACTAATATGCGAGGCGTATACTATATGGTAAGCTTACTATAGCGTGCATTTTCTGAATAAAGTAGAACAACAACTTAATATATCACCCACGAAGAAAAGAAAAGGTGAGAGAGACGTCAGGAATATGAAAAACGTCTCACAAATGATATATATCTAAGACAAGTTTTTATTTCAACTTAAACTCGCATATCTAAAAATTTGATATTTCGAAATCGTTTTCAACATGAGTTGTGTAAGCCACTGTCTGGGAAGGTTGTGCGTTGCCTTGAAGATTATTGCGCTCATCACGAACATCACGGCGCTTGGGCTACCCTACTGGTACAAGGGCTCTCCCACTACGAGCTCGGGGGTGGACGGATCCAACACGGTGGAGACCACAATACGAGAGGGACTGTGGAAGAAGTGCACCGACCTTGAATACGTGTCCAGCTCGAACTCGTTCTGCGAGGATAACGAAGGTAGGCTGGGCGGTGTTTTGAATCTTACGGTGGAATTAAATAGGTAGATGAAAAAACAGTATTGACCTCGATCTGGGCAAGGTGACCTAACTGCATGTGCGTTAAATGTCAATGTCGTCCCATATTAGTCTATGCAGTCTGCTCATCATGTGCGACAATTTCCGTCTTAGCGCATGTTTCGTTTAAAAGACACTTCCCTTAAACAAAAAATTCACTATTATCGGAAAGTGTCGTCCCTGATCAGCCTGTGAGGACATACATTAAGCCCAGTTTTCCCAGAACGAGGCTCTGATACTCGTGGTGGTTGTAATGTTCACAGTAATGAGGAAGACATCAATAAGTATGATGACAACAGAACTGCTGTAATGACTGCAATAATAATAGTGGAAGGCAATAATGATTATGGTTGAGATCACAGTATGATATTAATAATGGCTCTTGATCGTCTCATCTCGATTTCTTTCGAGCATAAAGAATGCAGGATACATACACAAAGTGTGTTTAGCTGTAAGTGTTGTTGTTATGGTTGTTTATGACAATTATAATGATGAATACAATGATGATGATGATGATAATGATTATTATGATGATGATATTGATGATGGAAATTACTGATGGTGTTGCGAATTATTTTGATGATAATATTACAACCTGCTTAACAACCTCTACTTCTTCTACTTTTCATTCTTCATATAATTTTATTGCTGCTGCTACTAGTACTTCTACCAATTCTTCTACTATGCATTTGTAGTCATGAATAAGGCTCCCTAGCGATGGTAGTTTTGGTCTCTATGGCTTTCCGTCAGTTATGTTCAGTCGAACCCTCAATCTACCTTTATCTGATTCGATATATGTGTCTTGTTCTGTGAAAACTGGGCATAATGCATGTGCATAAAGTGTCGTCCCAGATTAGCCTGCGCAGTCCGCACAGGCTAATCAGGGACGACACTTTCAGCGTAAACTAGATTTTTGGTAAAAAAGGACTTCCTTTAAACGAAAAATACCATTAAAGCGGAAAGTGTCGTCCCTGATTAGCCTGTGCGGAATGCACAGGCTAATCTGGGACGACACTTTACGCACATGCATTAAGTCCAGTTTTCTCAGAACACGACTCATATCATTACGATGGTTGTGTGAGCTGACGAGCAAATTCAGTTTACTCACTGTATAAATAGTGTACTATTTTAGGCCGTGTTTTTTCATGTATCACTTACACCCATTCTTTGGCAATTCTAAACATACTGGGCGATTGAAATTTTGTGATTTAAAAAAGTCTGTTGCTGGACAAGTTTAGGCTGCGGCGTTTAGAAAGCTAGGTCCCTGACTCAAACTTTTCATATAGTCGTACGTTACATCCCCACACAGCTAACAGGGTTCCACTTAGTCTTGTATATTATTCTCCTCCACATAGCTACCACGGTGATCCTGGCGATTCGTTGGATCCTAATTGTAGCCTGCGGAATCATCGGCATCGCTATCCTAGCTTCCGGTGCAGCAGTCCTGGAGAGCAATAAAACTGCATACATTGTTGGCGCCGTCCACTCGTTCATATCCGGTAAGAACGGTTTTAACCTTAAATTTTTGTTATAACTTTGTTCACCAAACATACTTTCCTGTACACACAATGTGCTTTTGCACTGTTGTCAGACCTGTCATAATTGAAATTGAGTATAAATGATTCTTAAAATGTTATTTTATTTCATTCAATGGCCTTGAACGCAACCAGTGCGGCCTTGTATGCCACAAAGGTCAAGGACGACCTAGGATTCGAGCTCAAGCACCTGTATATCGGCTGGGGGCTGAACTTCCTGTCCCTCTTCACGGGGTTGCTAGGGGCCCTCCTGGCGCTCTGTCTGACCCGTATGGTCGGGAATAAGAAAGTAGAGGATGAGGAAAAGTAGCAGGGGCCTGTATGCACTAAGCGTCTTATGGAGAACTTAATAATGTATGAGATGCATAAAATCTTGTTTATGTCTTATCCTTTATATATTCCATCAAAATTGTCAACCGGCTTAGTAACATCCTGAATTTCATGAGCTTTATTATTCCTGTGTTTAATTGATTCATTCTAGCAGGGGCGAGCCTGGGCCTATTTTGATTGTTCGCACCATGGCTAGGGAGGTTCGGGAGCATGTAGTCCCGTAAATAGACGTAGAACGGCTTTGATGAATTGTAAAGGGTATTTAACAATCCATTTAACTAAAATTATTGTTTACATAGAACAATATTACAGATACTTGTTTAATACAGAAAACGGGTACGCCGTATCCCATTAACGCGATGGTTTGTATTGGTTGATTTGCGTTGTTTTATTTATAAATTTACGTGCGAACGTGCGTAAGACCAGTTGCCCCTGTTAAATATTAAACATTTCTTAGCAGAAAAGTACTTTCACGCCTGTTAAAAGAAGGTGGTGCACGGGATTTTGCATTTGAAAATCGTTTTTGTTATTTTGTGTTATAACAAGTATGCACGACATCACTGCCTAAATTCAGATTTCTGGTTTGAGCGATTAAAAGAACCAACCGGGACAATACTGCATGCATATTTATCTCTTATTTCATTCATTTAAGCAAACTGTTTCACTTTTTCAAATCATATTGTATCTATAAATACTATAAATACATTTGTTATCTTACCTTTTGTTCAATAATATTAAGGTTTGAATTGTGCTTTACTTTTAAACTTGGTATATTTACCATACGTGCGTATTACTGTTTACACTCGCTTTATTCATGTAGTCTGTTTTGGTGTTGGTTTTTTGAAATTATTTGACTGTCTTTTTTCATTACTGTGCTTTACATATGTCATGTGTCATATTAACAAACATCTCAGAATAGTCTTACCTTAAATCATATCGAATAGAAAATAAACCAGACTAATTACTTGAGTTTTAATAGAAACACATTTATTTTAGCGCTATTGTACCGAACGCCTCCTGTTTATAGAGACACGCTCAAGTTTGTATCCTGCGAGAAAAACCAGTACATGGTGTGCTTGGAGTTATTCCTAAGAACGCTCCAAGAATGGGGATCGATTCCGAGGATCTCCTGATGTCTAGACGGGGACATCGCCCGCAACGGCGCAACGCCTATCGTTCTTAACTTGTAGGTTAATTAGATAATATTTATTTTCATGCATATTTAAATGGCAACACTTTTCATGCACGAAACGACGTTAAAATAGATAAATATAAGCCGCGACATGCGAAAATGGACATTAAGACATATCTGCTCAGTGTAGCTCCAGATATAGCCCAGCATCCGTACACTCTGATGAGGAGTCATTATGTCCACTATTAGGGCCATGACACCTTGCGTGACTTAAATACGTATCTAAGTGGTAAAGGGTTAAATACGTTTCTAAGTGGTAAAGGGTTAACAGAGGAAAGTGGCGCTCCTGATCCGACTGTTTTGAAGCTACGCTGACCGCTTTTGGAACATTTCCTCTTTTTTTTTGCACAAAGTGGCTCTTATTGGATTTCGCACAATGTGTTTGAATAAAATACGTTTAATAATGTTGTTTTTCGACATTGAATACATAAGCAAATTTGTTTGGTATCAACATATTTTACTTTCTCGATTTACTCACACGTGTTCACATCTTTAGACACAATACTACTTAAAATTACATAATCGTTTTTATTTTACCGATTGTAATGCTTTTTTTGTATGTCTATAAGAAATGATATATCCGAAGTATTCTTTTATACTTTGTGTTGAGTGGTAATTTAAATTAACGGGCGACAGAGGGAAGCAGACTTGATGAGTTTCAAAATTAAACACAATAACTCAAAATTCGTTCAGGACCTGCTTGGCTTGTATATTGTACAATGTCAATGATATATTTGGTTATTATCAGATAAACCGCTTCTCTAATTTATCCTTTAGATTTGTACATAGTAGAAATTGAGCTGGCAATAGAACCCGCCCTCCCAATTGTAATGTTTGGGACTATGTATTAAAAAAATACCACACCTAAGCTTACATTTTCCGAATGGCTTCAGTATTGAAATGGTCATATTGCAACGTAACATGTTTAACAAGAAGTATTTAATGGATATCATAGCTATAACTTTTGCGTGCATTAAAGGTCAAGGCCAAGGTAATACTTACAGATCAATCTCGAATAATGATTTTTTTTGCTATTAATTAATGTGTTGGAGCTATGATATCGACATATGAAAGATTTCATATAATTTGTGTAACACTGGTGGTATTTATATATTAATTATACTTAATTATATTGTTCCACAAGTGCGGGTTCGTTCATGTTCAGGAAGATTTAAGACATGTAAACCTTTTATAAGGTTGTTTTATACTTTATTATAGTGCTACATATTAAATATTCAATGTTGAATTCCAGATTTGAAGACAACCTGAAATTAATAATAACACAAATTATAGTAAAATAACATACATAATAATATGATGGTCATCTAGTGGCTTTTATACAAAGTTGAATAGAAAACCATATAATGATCAATATAAAACATACATATCCGCTTTTATAATACATTCATGACTTTAACAATATTTCAATATTGTTTTACCATTTATGGAATGGCTGCTTTACCCTCACACACTGATCTTACACACAGGATTCTCCGTGCAGATGTTAAGCTCTGCAAGTTAAATGCATGTGCTAATAAAGCATACATAAATAGTGACTAAGATAGGAAAGAGCAATTCTGAGAAGTGCTGCCATTTTGCCAAGTCGCGGAAACACATTACAAATTAATATAAATGCCCAATATATTAGATAATTACTTGTACAACACAAATCAATTAACCACAATCTTTATAAAAACACTATTGCAACCAAGAGACTTATACTAACCTCAAAGAAGCACGGCTCTTAAATTACATTTGAACAAGGGACAAAATTGTCACAAAACCAGGTTTTCATTGTGAAAAAAAATCTGATAAAGGGAGAAAACTCAAACTGAACTTTTGAAATGAACAAAAAAAATTAACCCCCTTTGTATTTTTTTTTTAAATCTATTTTTAGTCGTGGCGACCTTGACATTAGAGATATTGACGTGATTCTTTCGTGCGACACACCGTCCCATGATGGTGAACAAATGTGCCAAATGATTTTAAAATCTCACAATGAATGACATAGTTATGGCCAGGACAAGCTAATTTATGGCCATTTTTGACCTTTGAACTCAATGTGTGACCTTGACCTTGGAGATATCGACGTAATTATTTCGCGCGACACACCGTCCAATGATGGTGAACAAATGTGCCAAATGATTTTAAAATCTGACAATGAACGACATAGTTATGGCCCGGACAAGCTTGTTCCGCCCGCCCGCAAGCCAGCCCGCCAGCCAGCCAGCCCGCCCGCATTCGCCAATCTAATAACCAGTTTTTTCCTTCGGAAAACCTGGTTAAAAAACATGTCCTTCCAGCTCAACCCATGAAATACTACTGCCAGAGCGGGAAAGAAAACTTGCCCAACAGATTCAATGTACAGGAAAGAAAATAGGCTAATAACAACTATGCACACAAGGGAGACAACTTTTAAATAGAATTAGTGACTGGTTACACACTTTCCCCAGCTCAGAAATGATGTCCTCATCATAACATGTGTATGTCCATAATATTTGTCAAATGTCACAAGAATTGTCCCTGTCACATAACATAGTCTGTCTTACATAAGAAAATACAAACTTACTATGATACAGTACTATACCAATACAATAAAGTAAGCATAACACCAACTTACAATACATTACCACTTCAATTGTACAGTAACTAACTATACAAGTACAAATATACAACTCGTAAAACTAGATCTGTACATACTACAGATACAGACTACTAATACTTACCATGTAGCCAGCACATTTAGCTCTCCTCTGTTTTTAATATGTGTCCTCACATAGACTAACACATATTTAGAACAAAATAAAACACACAACATAGAATATAACATAAAATTATGTATCAAACATCTGGCTATTTGATGCAACACAATGCATACCGATTGTAAAAAAACCACAATATAATACACACATGAAAAGCAACAACAAAATTTCACATACAATATCATTATTACACAGTGAGTTTGCAAATCTATTGCATAATACTATTTATAATTCGTTTTACCATAGCTGGGCTCATTGTTTCAATCAATTCACTGTTCATAAACTCTTCGAGAATAGTGAACCATGAATTTTCTCGCATATTTACACATGCATACATTTTAAAATCTTTATACCTATCTGGGACATTTCTTACTCTGTCTGACCTTCTTGGTGCAGGTTTTGGTATCTCTCTTCCATCTTGATCTTCAACACGCTCTCTAACCTCATTCGATGACTCGATTACATCATTCACTTGCACACTCTCCCTTTCTTCAGTACTTGGTTCTAATACCTCATCAACATTTTCAGTAAGAACAGGGCTTTCTTCTACATTTACACCATCTTGGTCTTCACTTGTCACTCCTACATGTTCAACATTTTCAAATGTACTGTCATCTTGAATGACAGTATTTGGACATTCAGTATGTCCATTATCTGATACATGAACTACAACTTGATCATCCGTAACAACGGTCTTCGTTTGGGCGTCCCCAAATACAAGTTGCACTAGTTCATCTTCTGACTCAGTGACGTCACTTTCTTCCCCATCAAGTTTCTCTTTTACAGAAACATTTTCTTTATACTCGTCCGGTACCGGTTCTTTCTGTCCTGCAGAATCATTTATCCTAATGATTTCTTCATCTTGATTTGCAACCAAATGCAAATGATTTTGATGTAGAGTTTTTATACTTTTTGTTTCTAAGCCCTGAACTTTATAAACTGGCACATTATCATTAATTTGTTCAATTACAGTATAAAGTTCTTCTTCAAATTTGTCTGATATCTTATGTTTTCCTTTGAAAGCAAGTATCTTGACCAAAACTCTGTCTCCTACTTCAAGTTTAGCTGCTTTAGCTTTCCTGTCATACACTGACTTTTGTTTAAATTTTGCTTTATCAATGTGTTTTTCAACAATATCCCTGGTTTTCTGCATTCTACATTGCAAATCCGCAATATATTCTGAAAAACTTTTCTGATTTGAATCAGGGTTTGCTTTCTCAAAAACAGCATCAATAAACAATTTTGGTTTACGACCAAACATCACTTCAAAGGGAGACAATTTAGTGGACTCATGAGGTATGCAATTATAGCTATATACTAAAGAGTTTACATATTTCTTCCAATTTTGTTTTTCTGAATTTTCCAATGTTCCAAGCATGTCTAAAAGTGTACGGATGAATCGCTCTGGACCAGAGTTTCCTTGTGGATGATAAACAGAAGTATGTGATTTTTTAATGTTTCCAATTGTACACAATTCTTTAATGATTTCAGATTCAAAGTTGGCACCTTGGTCACTATGTAACCTTGTAGGTATACCATAGTGCACAATGAAATTATTATAGAATATTTCTGCAGTAGTTTTTGCAGTTTGGTTTTTTGTTGGTATAGCCATGGCAAACTTAGTAAAATGATCAGTAATAACCAAAATATTTGAATATCCACCCTTACAAGGTTCAACACTCAGAAAATCAAAGCAAACTAACTCCAAAAGATATGTGGTATTAACATTTATCAATGGAGCTCTGATGTTCGTTGAGGTTTTTCTTCTCAAACATCGGTCACAATTTAAAATCCAGTTTTCAACATCAGTTAACATAAATGGCCAGTTAAAACGCTCTCGCAGCAAACGTGCTGTTCTGTCTTTTCCGGAATGACCAACATCCGTGTGTAGACCACAAAGAACTTGTTGCCTATAAACTATAGGTAAAACTAATTGTTCAACAGTTTCATCATTTTCCCTAATCTTTCTAAATAAGATTCCTCGTTTAATGAAAAAATTACTAAATTGCTTTTTCATTATTTGGTCTTCTCTGGAAAAACATTGTGGAATTATTTTATCGATGGTGGCTATTCTCCATTTGTCAATCAAAGGATCCATTCTTTGTTGTTTTCTAATTTCTCTTAGTTCAATTTGAGCCATTGGCTTTCCAGGATTTTCAGTAATTTCAACAATATTGACATTCATTGATGGCAGTAGTTCTACAAAAGGTGGTGAAATACAACCACATATTGCGTTCACTACATCAGTGTCCATTGAATACTTACCTGACTCCAGTTGAGAATATGGATAACGGCTCATAGCACCCGCATCTTTGTTATTTATACCTCTACGGTATTGAATGTCAAAAGAAAAAGAACTTAATGCTGATACCCAACGTTGGCCAGTAGCATCTAATTAAGCAGTTGTTAAAATATATGTTAACGGATTATTATCTGTTAACACACGAAAGTGATTGTTGGTCAAGTAATCAGAAAACTTTTCTGTTACTGTCCATTTTAGAGCTAAAAACTCTAATTTAAAAGCTGAGTAGTTTTTTTCAGATGGGGACAAAGATCTACTAGCGTATGAAATTACGCGTTTGAGCCCATCTTGTTCTTGATATAAAATTGCACCAAGTCCTTTGGAAGAAGCATCAGTATGCAATTTAAAAGGAAGTTTAAAATTGGGATATGCCAATACAGGCGAAGAAGTTAAAATACCTTTCAAAAGTTCAAAACTTTTCTGGTGATCTGCACCCCATTGCCATTCTTTTTTAGACTTCAATTTCCCTTTTTTTTCATTAGTGGGTGGAAGTAAATCCGCCAAACAACGTGTAATGGTGCTGAAATCTTTTACAAAACGACGATAATATCCTGCAAAAGCAAGGAAACTTCGAAGTTCATCTGGATTTGTAGGTGTTGGCCACTTACTAACTTTATCAATTTTTTCAGGGTCAGTTTTTACTCCATCACTGCCCACAACATGACCCAGAAAAGATACATTCTTTCTAAAAAAATTACACTTTTCAGGTGCAAGCTTCAAATTCCAAGATTTTAAACTTTCAAATACTTGTTCTATATTATCCAAATGTTCTTTGTAAGTTTTTCTATAAATAATAATATCGTCAATAAAAACGACACAAATTTTCATGTTTAAATCACCAAGACATTCAGTCATTGCTCTCTGATATGTGGCAGGCGAATTCGTCAAACCAAAAGCCATTTTATTAAACTCCCAAAGTCCAAATGGTCCTAAAGTAAATGCTGTTATTTGTTCATGTGATTCTTCTATTTCAATTTGGTGATAGCCTGACTTCATGTCCAAAGTAGTAAAGTATTGAGCACCATTTAAACAATCAAATATTTCTTCAAGTCTTGGCAAAGCATAAGAGTCTTTTATTGTTCTTTCATTCAAAGTTCTGTAATCGACACACATTTCCCATTGCGTTTCCTAACCAAAACAATTGGTGAAGCAAATGGTGACTTTGATGGTCTTATTACACCACATGAGTGTAATTGTTCTAAGTGCTCCCGCACTTCGTCAACCATGCCAGGCGGTATACGCCTATGACGCAATTTAAAAGGTGTGTCATTCGTCAAGTCAATTCGGTGTGTAGTTTCTGAACATTGACCGATATCTGTATCACTTGTTGAAAAATATCTTTATGTTTTAACAACAAAGTTTTTATTTCAACAATTTGTTCAGCAGTAAGTAGATCATTATTTTCAATCACAATATTGTGAACAATTTCTGATCTTTTGTAATCTAAATCACTTTCTTTCACATTTGTAATTTCCGTTGCTATGGTTACAGGTTGTAACTCCCCTAAAATTGCTTTAGGTTGAATGGCAACTGTGTTTGTTGTCAAATTTGACAATGTGACAAATATTTCATTGTATTTACCAACTTCAAACACATTCACAGAAGGTGTAACATCAATGAAATCTGGAATGTGTGCATCAGTACAAGCTACAGTTATAACACTTGAAGATGGATAAGCAATGTGTTTATCTGTATAACATTTAAAATTTCTTACTTCATTTGGCTTCAACAAAATAGTCTCTCTGTTCAAACGTCTTACAATTGCAACTCTGCCATTGTTTCTTTTCAAATACTTTTCTCTCAATGAAATAGCTCTAAAGCTCAAATACCATGATGTATGTAACTTAGCTTTCTGTAAATACTGTTCACCAAATGTATCATGACATTCTTCCAACAATCTGTTCAAAATATTGGTTCCCAGAATAACTGGTACTTTTGAAGAATATTTTGTGTCGGGTGACACTAAAAATAAACAATAACTTGGTTTCGAACTCTCAAGTCCTTCACAAGTGTGTACTTCAAGTTCAACACAACCAAAATATGGCAACTGATTACCATCAGCACATTCAATGTTAAGTAAATCATTCAATGGCTCCAAGCTGATGTTTTTAAAATTATTGTTGTACAAACTTTCTGAAATGACTTACACAAGATCCAGTGTCTAACAATGCTCTGGTATTGATGTTACTTAACACTATACTTACCTCGCTGATCTCCCCTACTAATGTGGGATCTTTCATAGATTTCGTGCTCAGGTTCGATCCCCTAACTGGAGCACAGTCTTGTTTGGGCACTGAGCTTGAAAATGTCCAGTTTGTCCACATTTATGACAGGATCTGGCAAACGTAAAACTGGAGGTTGGCCTAGAGGGTCGAAAATATCTACCTACCTGACTTCGGAAACCCCGCCTTTCCCCTCTATTGGGATAAAACTGTCCTCGCCTCTCACCTCTACTGGTATAGGGTCTGTACTGAACATGCTCATACTTACCTGATTTTTCATTTTCAATTTTATCTATGCGTTCATTTAATTTTTTCAAAAGGTTCTTGATTTCATTAATCTCAGAAGTTTCAGGTGTTACTACTGGTTTACAAGGTTTTGTTTCACTATTCTTTTCATCAATCAAATCCAATTCTAATTTTCGCAGCTCAATTTTAAAGGTATCATAATTATTCACAGTATCATGTTTGTATGCTGCCATGTGTTTCAACTCTTTTCTCAAACCTTGGTATAAAACACCTTTCAAAATATCAAAATCATTCTTTTTAACACCACCTACACCCACAGCTTTATCAAAAAGATCTTCCACTCTCGATGCAAAAGATGACACCGATTCATTGGGGTTTTGTGTACAACTATACAAACTTCTTAGAATAACTTCCTTACTTTCAATGTCACCATATACACTTTCTAATTTAATCAAAACTTGTTGAAGATTCACTCCAACACCTAGCCTCCCACGACTTTCTGCTGCGTTTCCTTTGGCAGCCTTTCGTATACCATGTAATATTTGTTCTTGACTGAACAATCCTTCAGCAAATAGAGAATCAACTTCAAATTTAAAACATGGCCAAGAAACTTCTCCCTTATTTTGTTCCCCACTAAAATTTTGTATTTTAGGGAAATTAAAGGATGCAAACTGTCCCCCATGAACATTACTTTCGTTATCAGTATGTACAGGGTCTTGTTTTATAATCACATTAGACTTTGTTTTTGGCTTTACTACACTAAAATTGTGCATAAAAGTAGCTAAGTCGGCAGCTGTCTCAAACTCTGTATCAATATGAAGCTCTTCAAAAGCTTTCAATAATTTTAATTAAGCAGCGGTAACTTCAGTACCACCAGATGCTTCATTTGACTTCAAATCCTCGCTAGACATGTTTCTACTATTACTAGACTTCAATAAAAAAATTGAATATCACTTCACTACCTCCTCAAGTCACCACATACAGCAAACTCATATAAATTACACATCATAAAACTAAATAAATGTTCACATAACATTTATTGATTATTGGTATAACATATACTCAATAAACACCATACAATTGTCACTTGAGGTTGAAATCCAGTTACCCATGTACTACAAATTAAAAAAATTCAATCTCAAAACACATTACGCCAGTGTCATTTGAGCTGTTCACAATAAAACACAACTTCACGATTCAACACTTTTCAAGAACACGATTCGCTTTGAATGTTCACGCCAAATAATTGTCAATTTCACACTATATTGTTCATACACAGGCACATATTTATTACGACACAACAATGTCCAAATATGCTACTTCAAGACACTTTATTTCACTGTACACACACAAGTTGTTTGCATAATACAATGTGTAATTTATTTCTGTTGAATGTGTGTAATGTCAATAACACATCACAATATAAAATAATTGAACACAGTATTCAACTTGAAATTATTTCCACTCCAATTCCCTTATTCCAGTTTGTACCCACTTAAATGCTTCAAATACAAACATCACACTTCAACTCAAATGCAAAATAACTATTTCCCTTCCACATGCAAGTTCAATTCCAATCAATGGTAATGAATGTCACAATAAACATCCAAGTACAAACTATATCAAATATTTTTCAAATTCAGATTTAAATCAACCACATTAAATGCCATAATAATAAAACAAATTGCGAATAATTGTTTAATATTTGACGTATTGTTGTTACTGTTGTTTATTATTGTTGACTACTATTGTTGTTGTTGTTGATCACTATTGTTGTTGTTGTTGATGATCATTGTTGTTGTTGTTGTTGATGACTACTGTTGTTGTTGATGACTACTGTTGTTGTTGATGACTACTGTTGTTGTTGTTGATGACTACTGTTGTTGTTGTGCATATAGCAACACCTACATT
This sequence comes from Dreissena polymorpha, assembly GCF_020536995.1. NCBI lineage: Eukaryota > Metazoa > Mollusca > Bivalvia > Myida > Dreissenidae > Dreissena > Dreissena polymorpha. The sequence continues at coordinate 22,663,047 of NC_068357.1, forward strand.
CATGCCTTATGCCACAACAATTATTATTTATTATTATTATTATTGATATTTTTTTTTTCGGTCACTGATTTAATTATTCAACCAATATTTCAATTTAATTTTTTTCTGTTTCACTTACCTTGTAATCCACACAGCAATACTACAAGAACCTATGCATCATGTCTACACTACACAAAACTACTACCATTCATGTACATTGTACAACCAAAACACAGTTTTACTATCTGTGTATTCCCTAAAAGGAATTACTACTACAAAAGACTGGTCAGTGAATGCCATTCATAAAGTCAACCAATGAAATGTAAGAAATTATGTGATGTCACAAAACACCAAAATTATCAAGCAATCAAACACCTTGTAAAAGTATAACACAAGATTAAATCACTGTCAAACAGGATTGATCCAGTTTTAAGACTTTGTATACAAAAGGTGAGCAATTTCCATGAAAAAAACAGACACCAACACTGGAAGGTTGCCAATAGTTTTACTTTCTCAATACACCGTGAATTAAAAAATTAACATATTTTAAAGACAATAGCAGCATTTCTACAGAATTAAATGCAATATTAGTAATTAACTAGGTTTTATATTAAAATAGAGATATTCCATCACCAAATATTAATATATTATGCAAGTGAACCTTTCATACAAAAACTCTACTCACGCTCAGTTGACCTGGATACTGTACACAATTTGTTTCAGCCACTAGATGCACAATTGTTCAATAGTTCAATGTTCACATTAATGGAAATTTGAAATGTTAATTGTTCCCATCTTCCGTGAAGATCTAACGAGCAGGATGACGGTCTCGAAGATTTGCGTTATGAGGGCAAAATACCCACAAAATAGTCCAACCAGTATAACTGGAAACTTGAAACAAAAGTGGCAGCACAATGGCCACTTAAAACTGCACCAAAACGTCCAGGTGAAGTACAAACATCTGCAGATGGAACAGCAACGAACAGCAACCCCATGTACAGTACATGTACATACGATATCTGGTCTGCCAACCCGAGCGGCTCCTGCTCCTCCCGAAGCCGAAACTCGATGCCCTCGTCGATCACATTTTGCAATATGTCGACAATAGTTGAAAAAATAGTTTAGCACAAAGTAGCACTTAAAATGTCTTAAAATTTAAATTCTGTTAAAAACACACGTTGGGCGCCATTTTGTAACACTGGTGGTATTTATATATTAATTATACTTAATTATATTGTTCCACAAGTGCGGGTTCGTTAATGTTCAGGAAGATTTAAGACATGTAAACCTTTTATAAGGTTGTTTTATACTTTATTATGATGCTACATATTAAATATTCAATGTTGAATTCCAGATATGAAGACAACCTGAAATTAATAATAACACAAATTATAGTAAAATAACATACATAATACTATGATGGTCATCTAGTGGCTTTTATACAAAGTTGCATAGAAAACCATATAATGATCAATATAAAACATACATATCCGCTTTTATAATACATTCATGACTTTAACAATATTTCAATATTGTTTTACCATTTATGGAATGGCTGCTTTACCCTCACACACTGATCTTACACACAGGATTCTCCGTGCAGATGTTAAGCTCTGCAAGTTAAATGCATGTGCTAATAAAGCATACAGAAATAGTGACTAAGATAGGAAAGAGCAATTCTGAGAAGTGCTGCCATTTTGCCAAGTCGCGGAAACACATTACAAATTAATATAAATGCCCAATATATTAGATAATTACTTGTACAACACAAATCAATTAGCCACAATCTTTATAAAAACACTATTGCAACCAAGAGACTTATACTAACCTCAAAGAAGCACGGCTCTTAAATTACATTTGAAAAAACATGTCCTTCCAGCTCAACCCATGAAATACTACTGCCAGAGCGGGAAAGAAAAATTGCCCAACAGATTCAATGTACAGGAAAGAAAATAGGCTAAAAACAACTATGCACACAAGGGAGACAACTTTTAAATAGAATTTTTTTGTGACTGGTTACATTTGGCGAAAATGTTATCCCATATGCGAAGATATGTGACGAACAGCTGTCTTTAACATCAAGGCCCAAGTTTAAAGTTGCAGGTTGAAAACTCGTATTTTTGATGCTAAAATAGGGCGTCTAACATGGCGTCAGCTATTTTTCTTATTATGCCCCCCTTCAAAGAAGAGGGGGTATATTGTTTTGCTCATGTCGGTCCGTCCGTCCGTATGTCCGTATGTCCGTACGTCCGTGTGTCCGTATGTCCGCATGTCCGTATGTTCGTCCACCAGATTGTTTCCGGTTGATAACTCAAGAACGCTTAGGCCTAGGATCATGAAACTACATGGGTACATTGATCATGACTCGCAGATGGCCCCTATTGATTTTCAGGTCACTAGGTCAAAGGTCACGGTGACCTGAAATAGTAAAATGGTTTCCGGATGATAACTCAAGAACGCTTAAGCCTAGTTTACTTAAGTATTTCAAAACAGATTGGCACACATGTTTCCCTCTGTATGTATGTTATCTTATGTGCGGAAATGTGAAACAAACAATAACCAGACAACTGTATATAAGATCAAGATCAAATTTCGATGTAGAGATTGAATTTTTTTTTGATGCTAACATATGGCGTCTTCGAGCTATATTATTCTCATTTATTCAAGTATTTGAAAAGAGATATGAACAAATGTTTTCCTATGTATGAGAGTTTGTTACAAAAACAACAACAAATATGTACATTTAAGTAATATATTAAAGTCAATATTTTAAGTCAATTCGTGTTGGAATTCATATTTTGATCCGTTACTTTTGAATGCTGCAAACGCTTTTAAAAATTAACATCAGTTTATTTTGAAGACACTCATTTCCACTATTAAGTCACCTGTACATGTAAACGTACACATTAAATGTCAATGGTACATAAATATGCTAATGTCATCGTTGATAAACCCCTAATTGAATTGTAAGCCCATGTTTGTCCCTTTATGCAGTTTATATAATACATTATTATATGGGTATGTTTCAGGGTAGTATGTTGGAGTATTGATTACCGTTAGTGGTTGTTCTAGTTTATTCCGTTTAAGTGAATTTTTTGTAATCAAACGAGAGTAGTAAGAAAACACAATTAAACTTCAATTATACCGTGTAGATATGTACGGTGACATAGGGGTGACATTCACTTCTCTTTTTTTAAATTGCTCTCCTCTTTTTTTTATCTCGTGGCCACGACATAGCTTACTCGTGGCCACGAGATAGAAAAAAGAGGAGTGCAAAACTAAATAAAAGCGGAGTGCAACTAAAAAAAGAGCGGTGCAGTAAATAAAGGCAGTGCATTAAAAAAAAAGGAGAGAATTTTCGCTATCTCGAGATTCCGAGTTAATCAGCCAATCAAATAACATGTGTAAATATTCTGTACGCATATATATAGCTACTACTACTTCCACTACTACTACTACTACTACAACAAAAACAACAACAACAACAACAACAACTACTACTACTACTACTACTACTACTACTACTACTACTACTACTACTACTACTACTACTACAACCACTACTACTACAACTATAACTACTATCGCTACTGCTCTTACTGCTCCTCCTCCTTCTCCTCCTCCTACTATTACTACTGCTACTGCTGCTGTTGCTAGTAGTAGTAGTAGTAGTAGTAGTAGTAGTAGTAGTAGTAGTAGTAGTAGTAGTAGTAGTAGTAGTAGTAGTAGTAGTAGTAGTAGTAGTAGTAATAGTAGTAGTAGAAGTAGAAGTAGTCGTCGTCGTAGTAGTATTCGTAGTCGTCGTCTTCGTCCCTCGGTCGTCGTCCGGTCGTCAGTCGGTCGTATGTCGGTCGTCCATCGGTCGTACATCGGTCGTCCTCCGGTCGTGGTCGGTCGGTCGTCCATCCGGCGTCGTCCGTCGGTCGTCCATCGTCCGTCGGTCGTCCATCGTCCGTCCTATGGTCGTCCGTCGGTCGTCCATCCGGCGTCGTCCGTCGGTCGTCCCTCGTCCAAACATCGTTCGTCCGTTGGTCGTCCATCAGTCGTCCCTCGGTTTTCCGTCGGTCGTCGTCCATCGGTCAGTCGTCGGTCGACCGTTGGTCGTCCGTCGTCTTCGTCGAAGTGGTAATCGCAGTAGTTGTAGTAGTAATAGTAAAAGTAATAGCAGTAGTAGTAGTAGTAGTAGTAGTAGTAGTAGTAGTAGTAGTAGTAGTAGTAGTAGTAGTAGTAGAAGTAGTAGTAGTATTTGTCGTAGTAGTAGTTGTAGTAGTATTAGTAGTAATGTTTAATGCACTCTGCCTTTATTTACTGCACCGCTCTTTTTTTAATTGTACGCCGCTTTTATTAAGTTTTGCACTCCTCTTATTTCTATCTCGTGGCCACGACATAGCTAACTCGTGGCCACGAGATAGAAAAAAGAGGACAGCAATTTAATAAAGAGAAGCTACGCTCTTTTTTCGGCGTAGCTGTTTAACGTCACTTTTGACCTGAAGTGACCTTTAGGTTACATTCATAAAAATGCCCGCGGCTACCCACGAATGAATACACTTCATTTAGTACATTGGCAGATTTGAGAATACCACCAGAACATTGGAAACATGGCCGCGTCTTTCTAACACTGTTTTACTGCGTGTTCAGCATGAAACAATTTTATCTCTTATGAAAAGGTATGATAAATAGAACAGTTTTACACTCAACTCTTCGCATCAATACAATTTGTGCATAGATTCTACACCTTCGTCAGTTCGCGGTTAGTGTGTGTGAATGTCAGAGTTTATATACAGGTCATCGCTGTATCTTTACGACTACCTTATTGACCGTTCGCGGCCAGTAAAATAATCGTTATATAATAAAGACGCTATAGCGTGAACTATGTGAACTGGAATTTTCTTTAGACCAGAAAGATGTTAAATAAAGATATCCAGCGGTATAATGATGGTATGTCAATAATAGATTCTTAATATGTTTTCAACAATACCATGATAAATATTATTTTTAATTAATTTAACAAGAATTATTCTTCCATATTGACTAATGTATTAAGCATGAGCGCGATGATTCTCGATACTGTTAATACTCGAATCAAATAGCAATGCCCGACAAACCACTAAAACAGGTTTGTTCGAAAAACGCGCGTATAAATATTTAAAATATGTACGCATATTTCGCGTGTGGCCGGTTTACTCATATGTTTTAATTTCACTTCCATTATTCATTTGGTTTTCTGTTTTGTATCTAAAGGTTTATGACCAGCAATATGTAATAATGTAAAATAAGCCGCAAAAACTCCGCGTAACATCCCGTACTGCGTGTGATGCAGCTAAGAACTGCACAAAAAAAGACATTCGCTATCCTTGATCTCATTCATTGAACTCTTTACCTTTCACCAACTCCAACCACAATCGCCGCCGTATATCTTTAAAAAAAAAGATATCTCTTGTTTAATTGTTCGCCGCTTTTATTTAGTTTTGCACTCCTCTTTTTTCTATCTCGTGGCCACGACATAGCTAACTCGTGGCCACGAGATAGAACAAAAGAGTTGAGCAATTTAAAAAAAGAGAAGTAAATGTCACCTCTATGCCACCGTAGATATGAATATATTAGCTTTTTTTGCTAAATATAAACAATTGAGTGATCCATTGGCTGATGACCAATGTCTGAAAATAAGGCATTACATCCAAGATTCAACAGACGCGATGCACTGTAATTAAAGTTATACTCAAACAATGTGTACGCTAAAAATAGGACATAAATGAAGTCTTACTATATTGCATGATACCCATTTTAATGTTCCATCTCATAAGATGGGAAAGAAACTATGTTGTTTGTATTGTACTCAGACATGCACCAAATAATTTATCAGTTATCAGATGGCGTTTAATGATCCTGATGCTCCGAGTACTCGTCTCTCCTCTTGATAGGTTGCCACCGAAAAAAAGTTCTTGATGTGTTCATACGCTGTCAAACCGGTTATGAACCACGCGAGGAACCACGAGATAACTGTAAGTGCGAAACTGGAACCGTAAGCTGAGTTTTGGGTTAACTTAATGTCGTCTGCGTAAACTGCGAACGCTATCATCAGAAACATGCCTGGAATGAGAGATTCGTGGTTCAAACAAATAATTATTGAAAGTGATAAATGTATAAAGTAATATAATTGTGAAAAAAATCGCTTGCTTCGTTGCAATAAGCTTAACTGTCTGATTAAGAATGTATTTTTCACTTGATGCAATACAATTAAATGACATCAGGGAAACACATTGCAAAAATATACTATAAAATAAGGATCGTATAATACACTTTTTTAACCAGAGGAAACCGTTGTCTGTGTTCCTTCTAGCACCATTCGCTGTCGGCATAATCGGAAAGCATATTATAAAGCTTCTAAAATTGTTAAATCGACCCTTATAGGATATTGCATGGTTCCGAATGACAGCAAAAAGCATCACGGAAATGGCGAGTTTACGTGTTGTTCTCTCATGTTAACACTTCTAAATTATGCTGGTAATGTAAGAAAAGGTCGCTGTAGTCAGCGATCGTCAACAGACGGAACACCGAGCAAGAGATGCCATTGACCCTTTAAATGTAATTTAACGTAGTTACGGTTGATGCCAAAATCAATCATGGTTTTAGGTTGATAGTTCGCTGAACGGGCCCATATATAGGAGTGAATGTTAGTAAATTTCATTAAAATCACAGTTACTTCAATTGATGGCCTTTGGTAAATACGTTGGCGCATATCTAACATGTGCATGTTTTTATTATAGTCGTTTCTGCGACTTAGCATATCTTTCCACATAATACGCCGCGAAACTAAGTCGTGGAAAATACTTAGTTAGTCGCGGAAACGAGTTTAGTATGTCGCAAGATACAATACTTCGTAGTCGTTCATACTTTGGAAGTCGTCTGAAAAGGATGCTTCATTGAATATAGGACAAAAATGAAAACACCCTATATGATAGAACAAATGAGGATTTTTAATTTGAATTGTCAATATTGTACCATGAAATGAGGGTAAAAATGATGGTCAAACGTAAAATATAATTGAATCTGACTAGTTGTACATACTTTTATTTCGTTAAAAGATTCAATTAAAACTTGATCTACACAACGTTCTGTAAGTGTTAAAATGAAACGGTTGGCAACCGCTGACATGAGTTTGAAATACATTTTGTAGTCTAGTTCAAATTACCTCCCATGAAATGCTCAAATTACCTCCCATGAATGGTGACACTACCGCTGCGATGTAAAGCAGCACTAAGTCCTTGTAAACGTACGTGGACAAGACGTGGAAGCCAATGGTGGACAGCATGGAAAACATTCCCAGAAACATCATAGCTCGAACCGCACCGAGGTCGTCTGTAAGAGGACAGTAGAATGGTTTAAGGCAATTTTCTGAGGTATATTACGCATACCGGAAAAAAACTGCTTCATGCTTACACCCCCAAATGTTTTAACAACAAAAACAATCAACTTTATAGAAAACGTTTCTCGTGTATTTTTTACCGACCAAAACAACAACAACAAAAACGACCACATACGATCGGACACTTATAAACGAATTGATGAAATATTAATCTAAACTTTCTATAGATGATATAGCGTGTGATGCAAATAAATGAAATTGAGTGCGTTATTCGTGTTCGTTCGAACGCAGATTATTTTAAAAGTATTTCATAGTTATGATATGATTTTAAGTTAAATCAACATAATTTACTTGAATTAGAACTTAAGCTTTAAAAGATAAATTGAATTATATTCGTTGGACAGTGGCTTTAATGATAATTTAATATCTTGTCCATCGAGTCGATTTAAAAGAAAATTACAGACACTTTACTTTCGCAGAACATTGAACACGTTTTTATTATAACATTGTTTATAAAGATAACCATTAAACATCAGTTTTGCCACTGTTCTTACAAGAATATACGCATATGTAGAAAATATATGTATAAGATGTTAATAGTAATTTATTATTTTAAAACACGCCCACTGTTGGAACACATTATATATACATGGCATACTGTTACCTGAATAGGGTCGCGAATTGCACATGCCACCCGAGCATTTACGCCATATGCCTGCATAAACGCTATCGCTGGCTGGTAAGGCGTTGTAGTGTTCCCATTGGTTCGTGGAAATAGCCAAAATAACGAACAATAACGCCAAGAGCGAAAGCGACAAAACACCGGTACTCCGCCATTTTGATAACGCCATTTATTTCCAACTTAAATCGTTGTGTCCATATATGTTACATAAATCTAACTGTTTAGCTATTAAACACGGTACCTTAAAACGCCTTTGTCAAACTTCAATAAAACTTAAGTGTAGTGAATGAATGGTGTACACGGAACATAAAAAATACACAATAACTTCCTACCTAGTGATAAATTTTTACCCCCCGAATGTTAACACTCAATTTAATGTAGTATTACCATTCAAACATGTGTAATTTAATTTACTTCCGTTAAGCACAAAAATGCATCTTCAAATGCGTTTTCTTTAGTCTTAAATGGCAATTATATATTTCAGTCTTCACAGCAAGTTTTTGGTTTCCGTTCAACATAATTTTATGTTATTATCTTCGTCAATAGTTATGTTTCGGTCGAGGGCATCCCACCCCATACAGTACATAGTGTACTTGTTATATATGCATGTTATAGCACATTTCATAAAATTTACAGTTAATAGCTTTTACATAACAATACAAACATTTTTCTAGAAACAGTTAACAATACAATAATTCTAGTCACACATGTCGGAGAAGAGGTAACAGTAGTTCCCATTCTTTACTTTGACATAATTTCATTTAGTACTGTACAATCCAAAGACAGGTACGATTTTGCAGCTTTAAAGAGGGTCTAGTTTTGTTCATATTACAATTATTAAATACACATTTTATCAAAACAAACATAAGGTTCAAAGACCATTTGTGTTTTAATGACCTAGGTACAAGGAAGGCATATTGAAAAGGTTCAACATGTTATTACATGCAGATTAATTGACATGCTTGCATTCCCAAAATATATTGAATAGTTTCACATGCAGTTTCACAAAAAAGTACAGTTGGCTGAAGTGTCATAACCAATTTATAATAATCAAAGCGCTGTAGGCGCTGAAGGCCTGGGGCTAGGTTTAGTGTGACGTAAAATGCATTTAGGATGTTTTGTCCGAATTTCTCACTTTGTCCGAATTTATACGGATTGACCCTAGCGGTTGAGTGCAAAAGCTCAGAGACTGCAAGAAAAGACAATAGTTGTGTATACACTACAGTTTACATAGACGGTGGATGACAACACGATACTGGTTGTGGGAACGATAACCTTTTGTTGAACTCTAAAGAGTTGGTAGAGGTTCGTTTACATAGGCGGCGAAGATATACAACAACAACATGGCCGCAAAAAACTGTTATTGTTGGCGTCAAACAAATACCTTTCAATAGCCTAAAATAGTTTTCTATAACATAATTAACAGATCAGGAAAATACTCATACTTCCTTTGTAATTTGTATACAAAAGAAAATCCTCTTAAGCCCAAGTCTCACTTTTGCCGGTAGAGCCCCGGTCCATCCCGGTTTGCTAACGCCGCTCGACCGGCGAGGACCGGGATGATTCGTAGACATTTTTTAACGCAGTCACACTATTTCCCGGTGCCGCCCCGTTTGAAGCAGATCAACAGCCCGGCAAAGTCCCGGTCAACCCGGATTGGCTATGTTTAATCCCGGTCAAGCCCCCGCAGAGCCCCGGTTGTCGCCGGTAGTGCCCCGGTGAAAGCCGGCAGCGTCCCGGCATAGCCCCGGTATACCGTAACACCACCGGCACTCACCGTGTCTATACCGGCATCAGACCCCGGTTTCAACCCGGTCGTCGCCGGTAATGCTCCGGCGGAGCCCCGATGAATGCCGGTGGCATTCCTTCAGAGCGCCGGTTTTCTTATGTACCGTTGCTATACCGGGACTCTAACGGCATTCATTAAAATGAAAGATAATAAAATTGTATAAAAAAGTTAACGCTTTCTGCGCAGATTGAGGGTGTTGACATGTTGATTTTCTCTTCTTTCTTCGCATATTTCTAAGTATTGTGGTATCTGAATTGATCATAAAAGTTTAAATACAATTCGCTGTAAAATAATTTTTTTGGACATTTTCAAGACAACAAGAGCTGTCAGAAGACAGCGCGCTCGACTATTCGAGTGCTTGACAGCATAACATAAGCCATCATGGGGAAATTGTTCAAATTATTCAATAAGGTCAAGGTAATAGTTCAGGTATATTTTCAACAATCTATTGAACAATGTAAAGACATAAAACACACTTATAAGTTTTTTATGAAGTTTGATAGCAATAGGTTGGGTGGGATGTTTGGACGGTCCTTCAAAAATAAAGTAAATAAATATTTGTTTTTTTTTTAAACCATGTTTCAAAGAAAAAAAATCTTTTTGGGTTGGGTAAGGGGGGTGGGGGGTGAGCGGGGGTATGATGTGGGGTGTGGTAATTTAGTAGACAATCTTTCAAAAATAAAAAAGGAAAAAAAAAACATTTGTTTTTTTGGGGGGGGGGGCGGGAGGTTGCAGGGATTCTGGGTTGGGGCGTGGTGTATTGTTTTGTTTGGGTGGAGTCCATTGTGGTATTCAGGTAAGTGTTGTATTGTCAAATTATAAATAAAATCTTATCGTACACAAGAAACCGTCGGAGACAGGTGATGCTCCTCAATTTTTTTGTCACAATATTGCACTATATATTCAGATAAAAGGAAACGTCTTGAGGGGCATAACTTTGGACAAAATAATACGATGGATGGTTTAGCAACTTAAAAATTTCAAGGGCCAAACCTCTCTAAATGAATCATCTAACCAGAATGTAAAAATTACATGTGCATCTCCTCAAGGTAGTTAAGCTTCCCATAAAGCTTCATTGAATTCCAGTCAGTAGTTGGGGAGAAATAGCCCGGACAAGAATTGCACTATAGGTACAGTTCATAGAAAATTTCAAAGGGCCATAACTCTGTGAAAAATCATCCGACCATAACCGGCTGATAATATGCACACCTCCTGTTAGTAGTGAAGCTTCCCATAAAGTTTCATTGAATTCCCGTGATAAGTTGCTGAGAAATAGTTCGGACAAGAATTGCACTATATGTACAATGGACAATTTCAAAGGGCCATAACTCTGTGAAAAATCATCCGACGAAAACAGGCGGATAATATGCACATCTCCTCTTAGTAGTGAAGCTTCCCATAAAGTTTCATTGAATTCCGGTCATTAGTTGCTAGGCAATAGCCCGGACAAGAATTGCACTATATGTACAGTTAATGGAAACTTTCAAAGGGCCATAACTCTGTGAAAAATCATCCGACCAGAACCGGCTGATAATATGCACATCTCCTCTTGGTAGTGAAGCTTCCCATAAAGTTTAATGAATTCCGGTCATTAATTGCTGAGAAATAGCCCGGACAAGAATTGCACTATATGTACAGTTAATGGAAAAATTTTAAGGGCCATAACTCTGTAAATATATCATCCGACCAGAACCGGCTGATAATATGCATATGTCCTCTTGGTAGTGAAGCTTCCCATAAAGTTTCATTGGATTCCGGTCATTAGTTGCAGGGAAATAGCCCGTACAAGAATTGCACTATATGCACAGTTAATGGACAATTTCAAAGGGCCATAACTCTGTGAAAAATCATCCGACCAGAACCGACTGATAATATGCACATCTCCTCTTGGTAGTAAAGCTTTCCATAAAGTTTAATTGAATTGCCGTCATTAGTTGCTGAGAAATAGCCCGGTCAAAAATTGTAAACGGACGGACGGAAGGACACACGGACGGTCAGACGAAGCGACGACTATATGCTTCCCCCCAAAAAATTTGGGGGAGCATAATAAAGAAGTTATGGCAATTTAACTAAAATTTATTCTTGTGACCTTGAGAGTCAAGGTCATTCAAAGGTCAAGGTCAAATTTAACTTGCCAGGTACAGTACCCTCATGGTAGTAAGAAAATATTTGAAGCTTAAAAGGTATAGCTTTGATACTTTAGAATTCAAGTGGATCTGAACATAAAAATTAAGAAAATATTCAGTTACTAAGACAAAAAAGGGCCATAATTCTTACAAAATGCTTGATACAGTTGTCTGCTCTTGTTTATAGATTGGGGTCATGTTAGTAAAAAAGTTTGCAAAAAATATGTAAGCAATATGTCAAGGGATATTGAAAAAAGTTGAGGTGGTACGCAAACTTTAACATAGATTTATCAATAATATGCATATTTTTAATGGAAAAAGGGCCATAATTCTTACAAAATGCTTGATACAGTTGTCTGCTCTTGTTTATAGATTGGGGTCATTTTGGTAAAGAAGTTTACAAAATATGAAAGCAATAGGTCAAGGGACATTGAAAATGTTTGAGGTGGTACGCAAACTTTAACATAGATTTATCAATAATATGCATATTCTAAGTGAAAAAAGGGCCAAAATTCTTACAAAATACTTGATACAGTTGTCTGCTCTTGTTAAAAGGTTGGGGTCATGTTGGTAAAGAACTATGCAAAATATTAAAGCAATATGTCACGGGACATGGGAAATATTTGGGGTGGTACGAAAACTTTAACATTTATAATATGCATATTCAAAGTGAAAAAGGGCCATAATTCATACAAAATGATTGATACAGTTGTCTGCTCTTGTTTAAAGGTTGGGGTCATGTTGGTAAAGAAGTTTGCAAAATATTAAAGCAATATGTCAAGGGATATAGGAAATATTTGGGGTGGTACGCAAACTTTAACATTAATAATATGCATATTCTAAGTGAACTTAGGGCCATAATTCTTACGAAATGCTAGATACAGTTGTCTGCTCTTGTTATAGGTTGGGGTCATATTGGTACAGAAGTATGCAAAATATTTAAGCAATATGTCAAGGCACATAGGAAATATTTGGGGTGGTACGCAAACTTTAACATTTGCACGCTCACGCTCACGCCGACGCCGGGTTGAGTAGGATAGCTCCACTATATATATTTTTATATATAATACTCGAGCTAAAAATGGGGGTCACCAGTAAAAACGAAAAGTTCCCGCTTTACAATCAAGGTTACCACCCTTTTCCAGGAACGCCATACTGAATTTGAGATTTTATATGTGAGCATAAAGATGAGCTAAATGTTCAAAAATTATTATAAATAGATAAAAAAAGAGGAAAAGCCTATAATAAACTCATAAACATATAAACATACATACATCTCATATATCATGTGTGAGATGGAACCTACTCAGTGCAGTAAGATTTGCTAACCTAGTTTGAAATTGCACATGAAATGCGTTCTTCTATAAATAAGATCTGAAAATGTTACAGGGAAATAAGAACATTTATAATCAAGTAATAAGGCACATTTAATCATTCAATCAAACACGTTAAAAGGAAAATAGATTTATCAATTTATCAATGACTAGTGACACTAGTGATATTTAACATTAAACTTATTATGACAAACAAAACAAATACATGATTGTCATGGTAGTTGTTTGAAGAACTTCGACAGGTTGGAATAAGTGTCTCCAAAAGACGCTTGGCATTGGTGACCCTGGGTTGACCGTCAGAGTTATTCATTATGAAAATGTTCTTGAGACCATCGCGTTCAAAGATCATTTTAAGATGCATAAGGTTGAGTCCAGAGCCAGCTATAATATTTATGTTGTTGCAGCATTGAACACATGACTGTAAACAAGAACACTCAGTGACTGCAAGTTCCTAGCTTTTTTTGGGTTGAATTTGAGTCCACAATCTGTCTGGTTTCATTTTCCTCCTGCACAGGTAATCAGCATACAACGTATCACTGAAAAGATAACACCATTATTCAAGTTGATATTTGTTAAGTACATGTAGTTATATTCAGGCAGGTTCATAAGAACTTCAATAAGTTTCAGTCGAAGAAAATTATGCATAATTGCAAATTGTGTATGAATCATTTTAACCATTTTTATTTATTAAAATAAAAATATTTGGTCTTTTCTTATTTATTTGGCTTCAATAAGCCTTCTCAAAGTTGTTTCTATAAATTGACAACATTTTCTTCATGTTATTTAAAAAACAAAAATATACAGATGTCAAATTCACAAGCACTTGTATAGAAGTAAGAACTGACATTAGTGTTTCATGAGAAGTGTGACATAATCCATTATGATATGCGTCATCGTTTTTATTTATTCAGACATTCACGACATAGCATGTCATTACTAGTATTTTTTATGATACACCCTTTTAAACTGGATTAATAAATAAGTGTAAACACCACATATATACATTCTTCATCCAAATGTTAATACCAAATACATGTATTATCCCTACTGGATATGAAACTGACTATTAACGTTACATTTTATTTTTTACATAAAACATTGGTTCTACATTAACAATCACATAAATCAGTGAAATACCTACTTCGTTTCCATCATATAAGCCTGTCTGCTATAAAGGAGATAGTTGAAACTTGATGAATGGTCCTTCCCGCATGTATTTCCATTTTTTTTTAAGTTCAATTGATCATTGGAACATACAGTGTTAACAAAAAGTAATTAACCGTTCCTGGACCGCCAATGTTGTTGATCATTGCTGAAAAGATAATACATATGCAGCATTTTAATTTGGATAACCATAATACATAATTTAGGTGATCAAACAAGTAGCAGTCATTGGCATATCATTTTCATAATAGTAATGTTAGTATTTGGGACATAATATACTTTTTGTTGTCAGAGAAAAACATCATTACTTGGTCATAAAATTCAAATATGCTGTCCTTGATTTCCATGCATTTACAACACAACTTTTTCCTTACATAGCATATTTTCTTTTTCAAAATGAAAGCATATGAGCCTGATTATGTGGTAAAAATCACTGACAGGGTGCACTTTTCCTACAAAATCTACTCTACTCCAATTATGAATAATGAAACTGTTATACTTGAAAAAAAAATATTGCAAAACAAGGCATTCCTTTCTTGAAAAGTTGAAGACTCTTCTTTAAGTGATGGGTTTTGCCGTACGATAACCCGTTCACATGGCTACAGTCATTACACAAGCATAAATCCACTTTAACCCCTTTTACTGCTCACCAACAATATTAAATTTTGTAAGTGACACGGGTCACGGGTTCTTAACGTTATTCTTCACAGTGGTCAACATTTTCAAGCGTTTGACATTCGCATTTCCAGGAATCGTTTTCTTCATAAATATCAACACTGCCATGCATTAATTGACCTTTATCGTTAACTCCAGTCACATTAATATGAACAATAATAACCCTTTTATTAATCTTTCGAGTTTAAACGTATTTATTGCATCAAATATGCATGGGATTGGATTACAAGTTTTTGCAACATTATCTGGATCCTCTCCCAGATAATTATATAACATAATTTACTAAAATACATTATTAATAGTTCAACAACATAATCAGTTAGTTTAACATAATTATACACAGACAAATAAACATGAAAGTAGGTTAACAATTGTAAAGTTATTGAGAATAGTTATCTCCCATTGTATGCATGTTAGTGACAATTTTATACAAAATTTAAAACCTTTTTGAGCCTGCTATGAATGTCTGTACTGTTCTGAACACCATTTCATTAAAATCCAAAGACATGTTGGGTTCACCACATAGCAACAATTTAACATTAGGGTTATGGTTCAATTTGCTTATAGTTAGTCCTATTATGTGTGCGAAGTTTAAACATTCAAAAAAGTAATGCCGCGCATTTTCACAAGGAGCTCCGCAAGAACAAGATTGATCAACGATTAGATTTGATCTATAAAGATCGTAGTTTAAACTACTACACATATTTCTAAGTCTTGTGTGAGCAATGTTTACTTTTCTATTGCCTATATTATAGTATTTTGGTCACACAAATTGCTGAGGGGTTATCGCTGATCTGAAAGAAGATATTTAAGGTTTTTTTCTTGTGTCTATATTAAGGTCATTCCACAATTTTATTGTAGATGAAAAATACGAAATACTGTATGAAGTTAATCGCGATTGGGGCAAAGAGTAATTTCCTTGATTTCTTAGATTTTAATGTGATATACTACCGAAATGTTGTGGAAGTAGATTTGATAAATAAGAGGGTGTTAAATGAGAGTGAATTTTATAAGATATTTAAGGTTTTTCTCTTGTGGCTATATTAAGGTCATTCCACAATTTTATTGTAGATGAAAAATACGATATACTTTATGAAGTTAATCGCGATTGGGGCAAAGAGTAATTTCCTTGATTTCTTAGATTGTAATGTGATATACTACCGACATGTTGTGGAAGTAGATGTGATAAAAAAGAGGGTGTTAAATGAGATTGAATTATATAAAATGTTACTAGTTGTTTTCTTTGTCTCCTCGAGGCTTAGAGTTCAAGACCAGATTCTTTATAAAAGTTCTCTTTACTACAGAAGAGGGGTAACCCACATGCAATTCTAGCAACTTCCAATTGTAAATGTTCCAGCCTATTGCTTTCATATTCAGTACAACCGTCCCACACTTCACTAGCATACTCTAAGATTGGAAGAATAAAGGTTCGATAGAGTTTTTTAGAATGTTACTTTTCGATAAAATATACTTAAGTTTTCGAAGAACATTTATTTTCTTTGAACAGGAATCAAAAACATTATTTACATGGTCAGACCATTTGACATTTGAACTTAATGTAACCCCAAGATGTTTATGGGTGTTTGATGATGATAACACGGTATTTTGAAATTGCAGTTTTAACGCTTCTCCGGATAATGTGTTTGACACAAAAATGAACTCAGTTTTATTTGGATTAAAAGACAAGCCATTTCCTGGACCAACAGTCAAGCTTGTCAAGGTCAGAGTTAATAATTGCGGTTATTTCGGAAATATCTTTAGAAGCAAACGCAAGAGAAGTGTCGTCAGCAAACAGTCTAGTAAGACTTTCAAGATTTTCAGAAATATTATTAATATAGATTAAGAATAAAGGAGGACCAAGGACAGAACCCTGGGGTACACCAGCTTTAATAGGCTTACTGTCAGAGATGGTATCCTTAATAAAAACTTGTTGTGACCTGTTTGAGATATAATCAGTAAGCAATAATAGCAATTCATTTTTAAAGCCATAAGCTTCAAGTTTATGAATAAGACCTCTGTGCCACACTCTGTCAAATGCTTTTGAAACATCACAAAAAACAAGACAAGTGTGTTTCTTTTCATTAAGATTTTTGCATACAGAGTCGTACATTTCTAACAGTTGATAGACGGCGCTATGACCCGGTCGAAATCCGGATTGGGAACTATGAAATAGATCGTTAGCAAACATATAGTTATAAAAATGTTTAAATAATACTCTTTCAATTACTTTAACAACACACGAGAGTAGTGAAACAGGGCGATAATTACTGCAATCGTGTTTGTCGCCTTTCTTAGACAATGGAATTACATATGCTTTTTTCCATAATGTTGGAAATTGACACTGATTTAAAGACATATTGAACAATATACAAAGTGGAACACATACTGTTTTGGATGTAAACACATACTGTTTTGGATGTATTTTTTAACATACAATGGCTTATACCATCGCAACCAGATGCTTTCCCAAGTTTTAAAATATGCAATATATCTTGAACTTCTGCCACTGAAATTGTAAATGGTGCACAAGTTGTAATTATGTTTTTATTGAGGTTCCGGGGGTCAATGTTTTCGTCGTTAACAGTTGATATCGAACTAAAATAATTGTTTAAAACATTGGCTCTGTTCATGTTGTCCATGATAACATTTCCACTACCATCTAAAAGAGGAGGGATATCGTTACACGACCCAGATTTATTTGTAAGTCTTTTTATTAATCTCCAGTACGATTTCGGATCAGATGCGTGTAAACTCTCAATAATGCCATCAACGTTCTCATAAAAATGAAAGCGGACATGTTTGTGCATATTATTAACTGTGTTACGTTGGTGCTTAAATTGAATTAAATCACTGTTAAGCTGCGATCGTTTGTATCTTTTGTGAAACCTTTAACGCAATCGTATTGCATGTCTTAATTCTGAAGTCATCCACGGTTTATCAGACGGTCTTATAGTAACTGATTTTGATGGTATTGTACATTATGCAAACTTTAAGTACATCTTTGCAAACAATTCACTAGCTTGGTCTAGAGACCCGCATGTAGAGAGCAACACTGTCCAATTTGTATTACTTGTACGTTTATTAAAACGATCAAAGTCAGCACGCTTGTAAATCCATACGTCGCGTTTATAACATTTCGAAAAATTAAACGATATTTCAATATTTGCAGTGCATGCTGCATGGTCACTTAAAGACGCATTCGTGTTAATAACAGACGCGTCAGTACATATACATGATTCACTTAGAAGTATTGGGTCAAGTAAACTGTTACGACTGTTCCCAAAGCGTGTTGCTGTTTTATTTACATTAGTCATTCCATATATTGCTAATGTTTTATTAAGTTACCGTATGATGCAGACAAAGTGCCGAGAAAGTCAACATTTAAATCACCTAATATGATAATATTAGGACATATTTCAAAGGCTTTTTCAATTGAAATTTTAAAATGTTGCCAAATAGCGGATGTAGAGTTTGGTGGTCTGTAAACTGTGCACAAAAGATATGATATTTTATTTACTTTTATTTGTATCCAAACTAATTCGCATGTGCCTAACTCTAAATCTTATCGTCTTTTGCCGTATATAGATTCAGCTAGGTAAACAATGACCCCACCCCGAAACAATTTCTGTCACGTCTTAGGGTTCCGAAAAACCTTCAATTAACAAATCGGCTGACAGAATAGTTTCATCAAGATGAGTTTCAGTTAAACAAATGATGTCAAAGTCAGAGCAAATGTAGTTTAGGTAATCCAATTTGTTACGTAAGCTACGAATATTCCAGCTAAACATGGAGAGTTCATTGTGTGTTGGTCCAGGATTTGACTCTACGTCCATATGGGACAATAATAGTAATAGAAGAACAAAATGAAAATCGTGATTTTGAATAAGTAAACTCGACCTGAAGGAAACATTTTTTTAAATCTGTTTGATAACCCCCAGTAAAACGGTACAAATAAGACAAAGAGTAATATTTAGACAAAATCTTTGTCTTCGGAAAATAATACCTAATTTACCATGAAATAAACCGATAGAGACCCTGTGAGAAACTGCTAAGTCATTCATTTGGTGGTAAGACTAGTGCACAATCGTTTGTCTGGTCTCTACCGGTTCGACTTATATTTAGACATGAACAGTAAAGTACATTCACCAGGCTCCACTCATAAACAAACATACAGACAGATAACATATCTAGGGCAAAGTAATACAATTACAAACATAATGCTTTGAAACAGGGAAATACAATTGCAAACAAAATGTTTTGAAATAGAGAACACATATAAAGCAATCCTTTCAGTTATAGTTGTATAAACCGAGTACTATTGGAATTATATTTAAAATGTTATAATTTTGAATCGGTGTCTATGGTGAATAACGATTCACACAGAAAGGTAATTACCTAAGGTGAGAATGAGAAAAAAAACAAAGAAAAAATGAGAACCTCGACTTTTTAAAATCAACAAGAAAGAGAGTTATTTCAGTAACACAAGATGCGGGTATATATGCACATAATATATCATTGTATAACGCAATGTGTAATGTACACAACCTTCTATGTATAGATACATACAAAATTTACATACATGTCAACAAAACACACTAATACTCGAGTTCATTCATAATATTCATACTAGATCAATGTATAATGCAATGTCTAATGTACACAACCTTCTATTATTAACAACCAAGATATACATATAATAAAAAAAAACACACACTCTCACTCGAGTTCATTCATCGCCACGGATACACGATAATACCGTTCACTACATGGTCTATTCGTATTGTGGATACCGTTATGTGGCAAAAGCTACCCATGTGCATCTGTTCAATCGTGTCGAAAAATAGAACAGATAATAAGCAAATTGTGTATACAGTGTTCATAAAATGTCTGCTTTAGGTATGCACAATGATCGCACAGTAGATTAGGAATAAAACCCATTCAATAAAATAGAGGACAGAAGCTTTCAATCACCGTTCGACAAGGGAAAAAAACCCAACAACATTCAGTCATTGGTGTAATTTTGTTATAGTAGCTTGATGTAATATATAACATTTTGAATACAGTAATTAACTTTGGCTTATCATTTAACCAGCTTCACTAAATTGACTTTTTGTACGCTGATTTAAAGGTATTTGTTGTAAATACGAATTGTCGTAAGCGTATATTTAATATGTTTGCAGTGTGCAAGATTCTCGTGCTATTCGTGACATTTGATGTAATGATGACGATAAGGCTATAACCATACGACCTACATTTTAATAAGATAGAATACACTGTTCACGCATGACTAGCGGTTGAAATAGTGCTCGAGTGTGTTGACGTAATAAAAACAAACTTGAATCAGCACGATGTGTAATTTCCATTGACTGTGTATACGGTAATGTACTAGATTCGACGTAAACAATGCCACAATCTAGAGTTAAAAATACCAACGTTACATTTATATAACATATGTGTTATAACTATGATGATTATTTCCACAGTGAATAAACACATGTAATATTAACACAGTTTTTAAGATAATAACCACAGGGACCTTAAAAAAAAAATACAAAATTATATACCATATATATATTCAAGGGATGCAACTGTCAAAAATCTCATTTAACACCCTTGTCTGAATAAAGGTCCATATCTCTAAAACGAATGCAATCAACGAAATATGCACACAGAATATCGATAGTCAAAACATTAGTCTCCTTAAAAAACATCACAATCAATGGATTTGACATGATTTAGGTATAAAACCATACAAAAGTTTAAAGTAAATCAACGTAAAAAGGCAAGTTGGACACAGGTCTGCACATAAGATTATCCATAAATTTGTATTTTTTACCCTTTTGATTTCGTTTAATCACAGTGTTACCTGTTTTTTCACGTAAATAAAGTTCAAAGCATTATATCATACGCCGATCGTCTTATATTTGTAGCCTTTTTCTTTAAAAAACCAATAATAACAACTTTCTTCACGTTTGTGAAGTTTTGGCGGAAGCCATATGCAGAGAACAGAAAATTGTTACGCGAAATTTGATTGGCTGTGCGATTTTGTGCCCGATTATATTATATAATACGGTAAGTGTCGCAATTTGCGTGGAACCAGTCACAAAATGTAAACAAAAAAACAGCTTTTCGTGTCTCATTCGCTGTCAATCTATCTGTCGCTGTACATCTATTAACAGACGTAAAATATATCAAGCGTTTTCATAAGCTGTCATAAACAACTTATAATGCTTGTTAATTGGTAAATAATATTGTGTATTATTATAACTCCAACTAATAACACCCAACTCATTATTTAATTAAAGATAATACTATGCAATGAAAGCAGATGTGAGTTCTTAATAAAATTTTCATAGGGTCCTGTAAGAAGAATACCCTATATTTACACAATAAACATATACATTTTTGCCAAAGGACCCTGTATTTTATTTTTAGTGTATAACTTATGCGAACTATTTGTGCTTCTTTGAGTTATATTATTGTTATTTCATTTATATACTGTCCTTTAAAAATTGCATGTGTGTATATATTTTCACAACAAATAATTTATTGCAATATAATATATATGGTTTGCATAAATTTATGTTCCTATGCTTCATTTTATATAATTGCTGACATATATGAAGGTCACACATACTCACTTCATTACAATTGCTTTCATTAAAATATGAATATTTATTTATATATTATAATGTATAATTAATGTTATATATATTATTTTGATACAATGCAATTCATTTGACTTCAGAATGCAATTGTAAGATAAACACATTGGATGCACTTTATCAAATGTATTAAAGGACTAGCATTTTTTTTATTGTAATAATGCACAAGCACATGTTATTGTTAAATTTATTACCAAACTCATAGGTTATATAATACTCTATATGTCTTTGTATGTGTGATAGGTATAAATAAAGTTGCAAACAAAGTTCCAATTAAATTATTTATTGCACTTCAACAAGCTTGCATGTACAAATACTTATACACAATGTAGCAATCAACATTGAACTTTCAAGAACACATAAACATGAAAATCGTTATCAATATATGATATGTATTACATATATAACATTTCAATGCACGTTGAAATTACATAAATATATTATTACATTGTTAATAAAATATATCACAAGTTGGTAATTTGACTACGATTAGACATAATTGGATATTTGAATGCAAAATATAATTTCATTTATACATGCATCATGTATCACAAAGTGTTGTGCACTATATATATATATATATATATATATATATATATATATATATATACATATACATGCTTTGTAAAGAGAGAATTTCACAATTACAAACATACACATTCATTTGCACTCTATACATAACCATGAAGCATTTTGTTTTGAGAATTTTACCACAATTTTGCAGTTCTTATTTCAGAGCATTTTCTGTGAAACCATTTATTACAAGAGTCACATTGTATCCACTGATCATCCTTATTTGTAAAACATTTTCGACATAGATCATTGTCAGCAATTTCCGAATCAATTTCATGACCAACGTCCATAGTAACCTCAGTTGAAGGTCCAGGCTGAGGCTCACACTGCACAACCAGATTTAAATCTGTTTCTTTTGTTTTAGACATGTCATTGATATTACAATCGATTTGCGTATTAACTTTTTAATTTTTGAGTCCAGTTTCACTTTGATTTGCTTTCTATGGGCCATTGTTTTTTCAAGCTCGTAATGTGATTTTACATCTCTTCTGAACTGTCCCTACAACACCATCAAATACTTTTTTACTAAATGATTGTAAATGTCAAAAATATTGGTTGTCAAACAAAGCAAAGTGGACATTGATTCATTAACAGAAAAATCTTCTTCTGGACCAATGGTTTGCAAGTTTGTTTCAATTAATGTTTTGGAAACAATGCTAGCACATTTTTCAAACATATTGTTATCATTACAAACTATGTTGTAACATTCTTCATGCATATTTTTTCCATATTTCATTAAATTTGCATTTGTTACAGTTGAACTACATGCACCATTTAAATAAAAAAATAAAATAAAATCATCAGTCACATTTGTAAGACCACCAGCAATATTTTGTTTTCTTTCAATGGCCAGCAAAGAATCTGGATGTGTTGTTACTTCTTTAATATACAAATCATTTTCTTTTAAAACATCTAATACTTGTAAAGCAAGTTTTGCGTTGTGGTAAATTGAATTGGATGATTGTGAGGTTTAAAACTGGTGTTTCTTCAGTGACTTTACATACTTATGTTTAATTTTGATACACAATAGCCTGCAACATAACGGACTCGTGCTTTGTCTGTATCCGTAACAATTCTCTTAAGCATTCGGTTGTTTGAAAGACACAACATATCCACCATTTTTTCAAGAAATACAATACGAATTTTTTCCACTATTTCATGGCAAACTGCCATGTGTTGGTTTTCAAATGTTTTTCAGTGTTAAATAGCATTAAACAGTCCATTTTATATGATGTTCCTGTTCAAAAAATTTGCAACTGTTTGTAAATTGCACCAAACATTTCTCTGGTATGGACTTCTTGTCATTAGACACTGTAAAATCCATTTCAATATCATTCAGTTTTAAATGAATTTTCTTAACAAACTGTATTAAATTTGAATCATCAATTTTGTCAACAATACCATTAATTTGCACTTGTGTGTTGGTTACTGGACGTTTAAATTTTAAATTTTCTTTAAAATCCTGAATGTTAAAGTCATTTAGTTCATATGTCTGTGCTTGTTCTTCACTTTTTACTAACGCACTAATAATTTCATTGAAATCATCATCGAGCTGATCATCTTCATCTTCATCATCATCCGGAGCGGTATAACTGGTAATTGTTGTTTTTCTGTGTTCATTGTCAGTATCCCTGAAATATATACGTAAATAAATTGAATTAATGTTTAAATCATGATGCAATAAAAATATCGACCCTCAATTATGACCTTGACCTGACATTACTGATTAATGTTGTTTTGGTTATCTCGTTGACTTTCACAATGAAAAAAATGTGATTTATATTTACTCTAAGGATTCATATTGAGCAGACATGACAATGAAGGCTCAATTTTATAACCTACTTTTAATGTGAGTCGATGTAAATGACTCATGCAATTGTACACATCATATCAATAACCATAAGATTTCAGCCAAATATAATTAAAAATTCGGTATTTATGTGCAAGATACATATTAACAAGAAACCAAATGAAAGGCTTTTATTGTGGAAGTTTACCCACAACCTTAATCATGTCCTTTACATTTCATGCACTTCAAAGTGACTAGTATATATTATGAGTCGACATGGCAATAAACAATACAAATTGACCTTGAAGCACATTATTTACCTTCATCAATCATTCTGCATATTGTCATTTGAGGAAAATGCATGACAATATGTAAAATGGTATAGGAAATTTGGAGCATACAAAAAATGCTAAGAACAGACAGACGGACAAAAGTAGTACATTCATGTAATTATATTTCAGTGGGAAATTAACAAAGTGCACATACAGAACAATACCATTTACATTACATTTATGTATTAATCATGAAAACATGTCTCTTATACATAGTGTTGTATTTGGAATAATAACAATAATTGGCTTCAATTAACTTTATACATAAAAAAATGCATGTTACTTTAATGTATATTATTTAACTTACTGCAAGGAAAAAAGTTTGTAAATGTATAAAAGTCTAATAATGTTTATTTATTTTTTAGGTTAATTCACAGACTTGTAATGAAGAAGAGAGTAGCGTGGAAATCAATAAACTCTTTGAGACTTTTAAATTTGAACAGATTGAAAGTGGGCAGTTCAATCCATCAGTAAAATGTCAACTTTGTGTTGAACATATGTTGAATTTATTTCCAAACATTAAAAGATGCAGAAAAAGAATGAATGGAAAATTTCTGGTTATCTATTACGGAATTTCAGTAAAGCAACTTCCAGTATTGAATGAAAGAACTTTACAATTCAAGACAACTGTGGATTTTTTTCCCAGAGTTAAAACCTACATTGGTAGATGAAAATGAAACTGTATATAACATTGAAAGTGGATTATATTCCAATGGACATGCTGTTTTTAAAAAAGTGACATTTTGTTCATGTGCAATATTCAAGGTTTCCATAGGTGGAAAAGATATTGATTTAAATTCTATACATATAAACAAATGTTTCAAGTTCACTGAAGAAAGCATAAAAAATGTTATGCATATTGTGAAAAAAAAATATTTATGCAACGGAATAAAATATGAAAAAACAATGACTGTTGGAAAATGCAGTGTCTTAGAGCAATGGAAATACCATGAACAAATTGAATGCTCAAGACAAATAAGATCATCGAATTGCTGTAAAATTGTACATATGAACACTGTTATTAAAGCATGTCGAATTTGCCAAAAATTGAGGATTAAGGCCATTAGAAAAAAGGAAAATATTAATCCTTATGAATGTGAGGTTTCATGTCAATCCAATAACCTTCATGAATGTAAAGTTTCATCTGAATCTATAAAGTCTAATGAATGTGGAGTTTCATCTGGATCTATTAAACCTAATGAATGTGGAGTTTCATCTCAATCTATAAAGCCTAATGAATGTGGAGTTTCATCTAGATCTATTAACCCTTATGAATGTGGAGTGTCATCTAGATCTATTAACCCTTATGAATGTGGAGTTTCATCTAGATCTATTAACCCTAATGAATGTGGAGTTTCATCAGGATATGTCGCTATTGAAGACATAAAGAAAATATTTCCGCAAGCACCAAATGAAATGTTACTAATGCTTGTAGAATAGTCAAAAAATTTAAGTAGACATCCAAATGACAGACGCTGGTCACAAGATTTCATTTCTACATGTCTGCAATTATTCAATAGAAGCCCAAAGGCATATAAACTCCTTGAACAAAGTAAAATACTGCTGTTACCATCCAAATCAGTACTTATTTTGTACAAGAATGCCATTAAACAAGATGCTGGATTTGACGATGCATGTTTTGAATGGACGCATGAAGAAGCCTTGAAAAATGGAATGGATGAAGAACATTGTGTAGGGGGTTTAATAGTCGATGAAATGAGCATACAGACAGACATTCATTTTAAAAATAACGAGGGACTACTTGAAATGACTGGATTTAAGGACATAGGACAAGAAGGTGACATTTGCAATAAACTTAGAAATGGAAACTGTGACAAAATAATGGGAACACATATATTGCAATTATTATGTTTGGGTTTAAATGGCTTTAGATTCCCATTTGCTCACATTGTAACAAAAGGAATTCAGGCTTCAGAATTATATGGCTTGTTGTGGAAAGCCATAAGATTGTTGTATACATATGGTTTTAAAGTATTGTATACATGCATGGATGGAGGCAAGGCAATAGAACATTTTTACATGTATGTTTAGGTGACAATCCGACAAGTTTTCTTTCATCAAATCCATGCTACAATTTTCCTGTAGTTATCATTATGGATATTGCACATGTATTGAAAAAAATTAGAAATAATATACTAAAAAGTGGATTTTCCAAAGGCAGTACAAGACTTTTAACCCTACCAGATAAACGTGAAATCCACTGGCAAATGTTTATTGACTATTATGCTTGGGATCAACAAAATGCATTGCAGTTACATAGAAAATATTCATCAGAATATTTTCATATGGATAATCAAATAAAAATGAGATATTCTTTGGCTGAAGATCTTTTATCATCCGAAATGTGCCATTGTTTTACATTGTATAGAAATTCTTTAGGTGAAAAGTGAAAAATACTCAATGGTGTTATTGAACTACTCCAACAGACTTCACAAATGGTGGAAATTTTTAGAGACAAAATGACTATTTCAAATAAAAGTGATAAACGTTTATTAAAAATTAAAGAAGTAGATCTTTGGTTTGTGCAATAGGAAAACGGTATATTAAATGACACAGACATTGCCAAAAATAAAAAAATGAAATGCTTGATGTCTAAGCAATGTATGGAAGACATTCATTCCTGTTTACAAGGATTTCTTGAATTAACTGATAATGTTTTTGCTTTGAAAACAAATATTCCAATAACACCAGCCCTGATCAATTCAGTTTTGATTGAAAATGTATTTTGCCAACAACGTGCAACTTACAATGGTGCAAATGCAAATCCATCTGCGTACCAATACAAAAAATCAATTAATAGCATTTTATTGGGTGAACAAAAAATTTCCAAAAAGGCCAATGCTGCTATGAATGCTGAACCAGCAACACCACTATTCAACATAAGCATGCCGAGTATTAATAAGAAAAGGCGAACAAGTTGTCCAAAAAATTCATCTTAAGAGGCTGATGAGTCTACGCATTAACAAAGGTAATATTAATTATAATTTGTGGGTTTGTGAATTTTTATTTAGTACTGCCCTTGGAATTTGTTCACGTCATTATGTCATTATGGATTTTTGTGACGTCATACGACCGACTTTCCCAGTTGTAATCTACATGCATAGGTCATTGGGTTTATAACGTTCCATTTTATCTATATTTTCTCTGATAGGCGTTTCTTGTTTGATTTAATTATTTTTAATTTGTTTAGCAGTCACATAAACAACCAAGCAATGTAATATGGAATTGTACACCCATTATTGCTGCTTCTTCCTGTATTTGCGCGATGATTATCTGAGATATTAACTATATGATTCTATATTCTCAAATCTTTTCTATAAAGAAGGAATGTAGTTGACAATTGTTAATAGTTTTATTTGATCGTTCGTCAAAAAGTTGTAATTCTGTTACTCTTGTATCTTCAATGCAATTGAGTAATTAAATAGTAATTAAATTGAATGCGTTTTAATTCCCTTTCTTTTATTATTGTTTAATTTGAGTTACAATGCTATGACGTTAAATTTTATTTACACTTAAATGTATTATGAATATTGCTGGGCCAAGTGTGAGGTTGAGCGCTCTATAACCAGGTTTAAACCCCCAATGCTTTGCATTGACCGTTCCAAGGCGGTGACCCCAGCTTTATTCATATTTTGTGTTTATGTTGGTTTGTATTGTGCTGTATTGTGCTGTTTTGTACTGTTTGGGCAATCGGTCACTTGCCTTAAATAAAGGACCAACTAATTGTTTTTAATGAAAATTCAATACTGCTCCAGCAGCTGGAGTTTCACTTCTTTATATTGTGAAGCTCATATTAACCATCATATTAAAAAATATTAATTACCTTTCAGAATAAGTTGGTACATTTGGTGGTTGATGATATGCATCCATTGGTGTATGTTGCTCACCTAACGCCATACTGAAAGTGTGGGAGCAGTGGTCTAATGGTAGGACGTTGGCGTAGGGATCGAGAGGTCCCGGGTTCGAATCCCGCCCCTACCACTGGAATTTCCTTGAGCAAGAAATTTATCCCACATCTGCTCCTCTCCACCCAGGTGTATAAATGGGTACCTGTGAGGGAAATAAGCCAAAGTGCCGTGGCTGCATACTGCGCCAAGATGTTAACGGACGACCCAGTGATCAGGAAAAAACTGTAAAGCGCCTTTGAACGCACATCTCGAGTACTAAAAGGGCGCTATATAAATGTGGTATAAAAAAGTGATGTCAAATATATAAGCTTAAATACAAATAATGTAATAAAAAATTACAATATTAATGTGTGTTTAAAATAAAGCGTTATATTATTTCATATATATTAAGCATTTGTGCAAAATTTCAACACATTACATGCTGTTGAATAGTTTAAAAGTAAGGAATCATGTAAAGTGTATTATTTTTTGTTTCTTTATTGTATATAAATATACGCGACTACTCAGCAACAAAGATAAGTTTTACAACATTTATTATTAAGAAGTATTGAAATGACATGCACGAAATAACGTCAATGAAACGTTGAAGCTGTGAATGTGCAATGAGCACATCCCGACACAAGAGCCCGATTGAATTAGAGACACCCCCTGGGTGCCAACAAATCTACAGTACTATGAATTTTACAATTTAATATGTTAACATTGCTTTAAAATAATAAGATGTTTGAATACATCTGATTATTTTAAAGCAATGTTAACGTATCAAATTGTAAAATTCAAAGTATACATGTATTTATAAATTTTGGTTATTGTATGACCTTTTATATTACCTCAATGTTTGCGTCTTCCTACAGCACGACAGGTCTTCTTGTGGTTCGCACCCTGCACCATTCATGATGTATGTTACTTCTTTTGTAGGCTTATGCAAGTAACGCGGATGGAAGTTGGCAACACGCAAGCCTTCTACTCATCTCACTTTAGAAATTGCCACGCCTAACTGCCCAGGTTGAAATATGGAGCGACAGTCGATTTCAACACTGAAATACAAATATAACATTAAAATTGAACAGTTTTCACAAACTAATGATATATATAATGTGTGTACATAGTTTCACATTATTGTTAAAAATCATTGTGTGCAATAGAATCCAATGTTAAAACAATGTTAGCTATTGTTAATTTTTGTTAAAATCCTAAACAATAATATATACAATGCAGAAAAACAAATTTCATTTTAATGTTTTATAGTATTGAAATAAATATTTATTTTGTTAAGTTTAATTATTGTTTCATGTAAAAAATAATTATACACGGTATACACATAATTATGTTAACTTCAAATTAGTATTGGAATTTATTTATTTATTTAATGTTCATATACATATATAATTATGAATTGCATACTTCTCCAATGTCATTCCCTGTGACATGTGAATTGTCAGAGCAAATGCAGGTTTCAATGGGAATTGCTCTCGTTCGGCAGTAACTCACTTATCCCTTGGATTGAACACTGAAATAACAGTACATTTATGTGGAATGTTTGATGGCATGGAATAGGAATATTTTTTTTATATATATTTTCAGTTATTATTTATAATTATTAATACAACATGATATAGCACACCGTATAGGGTTAGTTAAAAGCTTTTATAAGTCATAAAAAAATATACATGTAATTTACATTTATATTTTATTATGACTTGAAAAGCTTTTTACTGACCCTGCACGGTGTGGTATATGGTGTGTATTTTAATATTGGCTGAGAGGGTAGCTCAAACACTACATTAATTGGTTAAATTTCACACATAGTGGGGTTTCATTAGGTACATGTGAAAAAAAAAATTTATTACTAAGTAAAATTCTTTCACCAAGATCACCTAATAGCAGTTAGCTTAAATATATTTAATAATGTGACATTGTGTATATCCATGTCATAATTTCATTTTTATGATCTGTGTGAAAATATAATGACTCACGTGAACTCATACAGTATAAAAATGTGACAATAATAGCAAAATGGCAAATGATTGTTAAAAAGATAAGTAAACAATGATTACCTGTGAATGAAATTTTAGGAATTTCTCTGGTGATGTTTACAGAGGGAAACTCTATCACAACCTTTTCAGCAGTTAATGCTTGCACTATGCCTGTTACACCATTTACAAGTTTTCTACTCAATGTGTGGATTAACTGCACAGGACATCCGATAACGAGTTCAAAAATGCACTTACTTCGTCACTACAATTTCCTTCAAACACACTCTGAACTGTAGAAGTTAGAAATATCTCGCCTGATTTTGTTCGCATATTCTGATCAAGACCTATCTTGTGCCTAAACACATCATCAAATAAATTGCACTCGTTCGGGCTTGGAATCTGGCGGACATATTGGTTGTTTGAAAAATTATCGTCTGTGTCTTTTAGCATTTTCCTTGATGTTTTGACTTTCTCTCCGCTAGTGTTGGGTATTGTGTGTGATGTGCGGAAACTAGGAATGCGTTAGTGCGTTGGATTATGTAAAACAATGGACATAAAGGCTTAATTTTGCAAGGAAACTGTGAGTCTATAGTATTTGTAGTATTCTATTTTTAGATTGAAAACATTACCTAAAAATAGCGACAGTCGATGTGTACACTGTGTACCGTCATACCTATTGGGTGTTTTTTACTGTTATCATCGTCACGCTCACCGTCTGCCAAATCTACACTGCTCAAAATTGACAAGTGTCTTAACTACAATGAGTTTTGACACATCAATATAAAGAAGTGAAACTCCAGCTGCTGGAGCAGTATTGAATTTTCATTAAAAACAATTAGTTGGTCCTTTATTTAAGGCAAGTGACCGATTGCCCAAACAGTACAAAACAGCACAATACAGCACAATACAAACCAACATAAACACAAAATATGAATAAAGCTGGGGTCACCGCCTTGGAACGGTCAATGCAAAGCATTGGGGGTTTAAACCTGGTTATAGAGCGCTCAACCTAACACTTGGCCCAGCAATATTCATAATGCATTTAAGTGTAAATAAAATTTAACGTCATAGCATTGTAACTCAAATTAAACAATAATAAAAGGGAATTAAAACGCATTCAATTTAATTACTATTTAATTACTCAATTGCATTGAAGATACAAGAGTAACAGAATTACAACTTTTTGACGAACGATCAAATAAAACTATTAACAATTGTCAACTACATTCCTTCTTTATAGAAAAGATTTGAGAATATAGAATCATGGAGTTAATATCTCAGATAATCATCGCGCGAATACAGGAAGAAGCAGCAATAATGGGTGTAAAAATTCCATATTACATAGCTTGGTTGTTTATGTGACTGCTAAAAAAATTAAAAATAATTAAATCAAACAAGAAACGCCTATCAGAGAAAATATAAATAAAATGGAACGTTATAAACCCAATGACCTATGCATGTAGATTACAACTGGGAAAGTCGGTCGTATGACGTCACAAAAATCCATAATGACATAATGACGTGAACAAATTCCAGGGGTAGTACTAAATAAAAATATAAATGGGGCTGTGCTACTAATAAAACAAGTTTAGGTGATTTAATATTTAGAAGCAAATGAATAAAATTGGTAATTCCATTAAAGCGACATTATTGGAATCAAACAGTATATAGGTGTTTTGACAACTGAAGACAGAAATGATTTGATGTACGATTTGAGTCCAAATGTAGTTTACATGCAGATTTGTTCATACGACACAATGACACAATTTTATTCAACAGTGAAAAATGCCTATAATGTAGTATTCATGCAGATTTGTTGATACGACACAATGACACAAATTTATTCAACAGTGAAAAATGCCTATAATAATATCACTAATGATTCCAAATTTTAAGGGAAGAAAGATATAGTGAATCGAAAACCATCAAACACGTGTTTTTAAGTACATAAGCATCGTATCCTTTTGATAAAAACAAGTTAATTAAATTGAAAAGTTTAATATGAACATTTGGTTTAACATTTTTAATTTGCGGACACGCTTCAAAACATCGTAAAATGATGGATGGGAGATTCCATTATTTAAATGCCATTTTAAAGAAACATTATATTTTGAAATTAAATCACCATACTTAGAGTAAAATCTAGCAAATTTATTTCTTAGGTTATGATACAAAAAGCCTTGTTTTAGCAATTTTTTAGTTAATATTAGATTACGATCATTTAATTCTTTAATACACGAACATGCTCTGGCATAACGTACCAACTGCGAAATGTAAATACCATAGGAAGGTCCTTTAGGGATGTTGCCATCTAGAAACGGAAAATTCATAATTTCAAAGTTAAAATCGTCCCATTTGTCGTATAAACTAGTTTTGATCAAATTATTATTAATACTTAAATATAAGTCTAAATACGCAGCGTCTGTATTGGATATACACGATATATTTAAGACTAGTTCTTTTGGGTAGATTTTGTGAATATATTGTTCAAATAATGGATTATCTAAATTAAGTATGTCATCAATGTACCTACTAGTAAGGTTAAAACAATTAATCAAATCTACTTGCTTAGTTTTAGATAATTCTAACATAAATTCGCTTTCACAACAATATAAAAAAAGGTCAGCTATAAGTGGCGCACAATTAGTACCCACAGGAACGCCAATAATTTGTTTAAATATTTTACCATTAAATTCAACAAACAAGAAATCCAAAAGAAAAGTAAGTGCTGCACAAAAGTCAAGACCAGTCCAAATGATGAAATTATCTAATATCTGATCAGTAAAAAAAGCTGTTTTAGTGTTTAAAGCTAGATACAAACACTTCTCTCTAGCAAAAGTTTTTTCAATCAAAGAAACAAGTTTGGATTTTATTAAAGCGTGAGGAAGCGTTGTATATAGTGTAGAAAAATCATAAGTACTTACCTGTGACACCTTATATTTTTTATTTTCAATTTTATCAATAACTTCTAAGGTGTTTTTTATTGACCAAAATAGGTTAATATTACTATTTTCATAAACTTTATTACAAAATTTAGCTATATGATATCTAATAGCACTCAATGCAGATGTAAGATACACACACCAATTACAACTAAAACAAAAAGAACGATCTCAGTTTTATCTACTCCCGAGCAAAGTGGTGATCCTAAGAAAAATAGATTAAATAGTGTTTCCAGCTCTGAGTTTAATTATACGTTTGAAAACATGGCGAAGACGGAAAAAGTTGATGTAAACCTCGACGATAAAACCGTGCTGGCAATAGCAAATGCCATCAAAGACTCCATCCAATCTTCGCATTCAAGCCAAATGAAAAGCATTATAGAGTCAATCGTTGCTGGAGTTGTAGATGGACTATCAAATCGAATAGCGTCACTTGAAAATGACAACCAGGTGCTCTTGGATGAAAATAGGATGCTTCGCGACCGAGTTACAGACCTTAAGCTCGGTATGGATGCAAGCGAGCAGTATAGTAGGCGAAATAACGTTCGTATCTTTGGAGTCCCAGAAAGCGTTGACCCAAAAGAAAGCACTGATGACATTGTGCTAAACTTGTGCAAGTCCCTGGGAGCAGATATGTCTATCCAGGAAATAGATCGCTCCCACAGAACTGGAAAACCAGGCGGACGTAAACCCCGCCCGATAATAGTGAAATTAACAAGCTACAGAGCCAGGCAAAAACTTTACACGCAAAGGCGCGAACTGAAATCATGCAGTGGACAGGAAAATATCTTCATTAATGAAGATCTGACCCAATACCGTGCGCAGCTCCTGTATATCGCACGTGGACTCAAGAGATCCAAGAAAATTGAAGGTTCGTGGTCAGCCGATGAAAATGTACTGATCAAAATAAGTGAAAACGGCGAATCAATCATCAAACGCATAAGTTGTGAGGCAGAACATGAAAAATATAAAACCATGCAAATATTGAACTTCATCACTTCTTTGTTCAGTTTAGATTCTTTCGCAGCTGACCTCTTTATGTGCACGATAATCACGTTTTCCTATTGCTTTGTGCGTTACCTTCTAAGCATTTGATTAATTAGCTAAAGTGGACGATCCCGTTATCTTGTGACACTGTTTGCACACAATCAAACTAATATCTGTTCGCCTGCGCCCTGAGCAAATTTTAAAGTTTAAAAAATAAAATAATGTTCATCTGGAAAAGTATATTAATTGAGATCAAGTACCAGAGTAATATTTCAAAAATAACTTTAATTATAAAGTTTCTGTAAAATTAAAACATTTAGTTTGTGAAATAAGTTAAACCAAAATAGTAAATGCAGTATGTGTCCCTCAAGCTGACCTTAAAATGTTCACGCTAATCACGATATCCTTATGCTATTTGTGTTCAACTATTAAGCATGTGATTGTTTGAGTACAATTGTAAATCCTGTTATCTCCTTACACTGTATGTTACATTTTAGCCTTTGTTGAAATAAGCATTATCCCATTACGAGTCGAAATATACATGTCATGGACTGTTTAAAAATAGAATCCATAGGTTTCCTATGCTATTTTTCTGTTTTTGTTCTTTTCTTAAGTAGTATCAAATTAAGCACATTATGTCAAAATAACGAGCTGTCTGACACATAACTTGCGGCCTCAGGCTTCAATTATTGACAGCATGTGTGTGTTAAATGATGAAAATCGTACATTTCTTGATCAGATACATGTGTTTTTGTGTCAGATTATGTGAAAAGTACACTTTGAGACTCTAACTTCTCGTTTTCTTTCAGTTAGACTCTCTACATAGTGTTAAATTCTAATTTGCTTAACTACCAATACAATGAATGTGGTTTCCTATCCTATTTTTCTGTTTTTGTTCTTTTCTTAAGTACAGTTGTAGTATCAAATTAAGCACGTTATGCCAAATAACGAGCTGTCTGACATATAACTTGCGGCCTCAGGCTTCAATTATTGACAGCATGTGATGTCTGTGTTAAATGATGAAAATCGTACATTTCTTGATCAGATACATGTGTTTTTGTGTCAGATTATGTGAAAAGTACACTTTGAGACTCTAACTTCTCGTTTTCTTTCAGTTAGACTCTCTACATAGTGTTAAATTCTAATTTGCTTAACTACCTATACAATGAATGTGGTTTCCTATCCTATTTTTCTGTTTTTGTTCTTTTCTTAAGTACAGTTGTAGTATCAAATTAAGCACGTTATGCCAAAATAACGAGCTGTCTGACATATAACTTGCGGCCTCAGGCTTCAATTATTGACAGCATGTGATGTCTGTGTTAAATGATGAAAATCGTACAATTCTTGATCAGTTACATGTGTTTTTATGTCAGATTATGTGAAAAGTACACTTTGAGACCCTAACTTCTCGTTTTCTTTCAGTTAGACTCTCTACATAGTGTAAAATTCTAATTTGCTTAACTACCAATACAATGAATGTGGAATTGTTATAATTATTTACCGGTATAAGTCTAAGATTTAGTAAACGTGTACAGTTATGCATCGTAATTGTTGTATACTTGTCTGGTATGTGCGCATGTGTGTGCGCGTATGCATCTGCAAACGTTGTGTCTGCGCCTGTGCATGCGCGTGGTTGTAAAATTACACATCAATAAACATACATTACACATTTCTATTGTCTGACTCTATTTGTTGAATACTTTTTTAAACTTTCGATTTGATTTAAACACATGTCATTACACGTACTGTTGTTCTGTACAACATTTAATATTGCTGCATTTTATTGCATAACTTTATTTAATTTTTTGATCATATTATTGACAGCGTATTTTGTCTGTGTTTAGTGAAGTAAACCGTACATTTGTTGATCACTTACTTGTGTTCTTATGTAAGATTGTGTGAGAAGTACACTTTTGAGACTCTAACTTTTCATTTTTTTTGTTAGTTTTTACTTCAGTTTGACTCTCTCCATAGTGTCAAATTATAATTTGCTTAACTACCAATACAATGAATGTGGAATTGTCTATAAATATTTACCGGTACGGGTGCATCGTAAAAGTCTAAGATTAAGTATAATTGTACAAATGATGCATTGTAATTGTTGTATACCTGTATTGTATTTGTGCATGTGTGTGTGCGCGTATGCGTCTGCAAACCTTGAGTTTAAACTTTATTTAAGTTTTTGATCGTATAATTATATTGCTGCTCTTTACGAAAATGCCTCCACATTTAAATATATGTAAGTGCAATTTTGTGAAAACTAACATCGCTATACAATAATTTACTATAGTAACTTGCAATACCTTTCTATTGTACTTTGGACGTCTCATATTCTTAACCATACTGATAGTTAGCTTATCTGTTGTTCCTATGTTATATCATGTACTCATGTATACACCCAACACAACCATACGTATCATAATAATGATACCAAACATATTATCATCTCTTACTATTTTCCTTTTTTCCCTCCTATCTCCTTATCTCTTTCATATCTCCATTTCCTTTTTGCATCAGTTATGTAGCAAAATGCGTAATCAAGTCTTAACATCAACCATTTCGCAATTTGTGAGCATGGTCAATTGCAACAAGCGTATCATGTCAGCGTTTCTGGCTCATCTCGTATATATTGGAACATATCATTATGATGTACATTAAACAGAGACCAGCAAACGCTACCATGGTTACATATAGAGCACCAGCTATTTTTCCACTATTCCTACACTTTCTATATGCATGACAATTATGGCTTAATGTAACAAGCCTCTTTTCATGACACATTTATGTATACATGTCTACACACCGATCATTGAGTGTTGAACATCCATGCAAACGTTTCCTGATAGGAAAAGACATACACAATGACATTCTTTTTCTCAAAAAATTTCTAAAAGGTTTCTGGTGTGTAGGAACATGCTGTTGGATCTCTTTAGTCTTATTACGGTCAGGTGATATTCATCCAAACCCAGGGCCTACTATGTCTGATCCATCTTTTAACACAGATTCCAGCAGTTCTTCCTTTCTCAATTCTTCATCAACTAAACACATTAGTTTTGTGAATTACAATATTCAAAGTCTGATGCACAAACTAGATGTTCTTTACACAGGTTTACGCAATTTTGACGTAATTGGTTTTACTGAAACATGATTAAACAGTTATATTCCATCTACTGATCTCCTCTTTGACGGATTCCACCAACCAATTCGCAAGGATCGCCCTTCCGATTCACATGGTGGCGTTGCTATATACGTAAACGAAAGTATTGCCTTCAAACGAAGACATGACCTTGAATTAAATAATGTAGAATGTATATGGATTGAAGTGTTACCCTCCAAAAATAAATCCATTCTCTTCGGCTTGTTTTACAGACCGCCGAGTGCGGATAGGTCATATATGCATTGAATTGAAGATTCTTTAGGGCTAGCCAGAGACACGCAAATAAATGATATTATTATAACAGGTGATTTCAACATTAATGCTCTCGCTGACTCGGCGGCACAAAAGATAAATGATTTATGTCAACAATATAACTTAACGCAACTTATTAACGAACCAACACATTATACTGAACAGACGTCTTCCATAATTGACGTAATCTTCGTAAGTAATCGAAATACAGTACTACTTTCTGGAACAGGCGAACCCTTGTTGTATCAAACTGTTCGGTACCATTGCCCTGTTTTTGTAACATTAAAATTTACAAAACCCAAATGCAAAACCTTTTATCGACATATCTGGCGTTATGGCATTGGGGGATTATTCAAAACTACGACAATTAATGTCGGATACTAATTGGAATTTAATAATGCGACAACGTTGATATATACGCAGAAAATATTACAAAAACAATTATAAAACTTGCAAGTTTATGTATACCTAACAAAACTATTTGTATCCGCTCGCGTGATCTCCCGTGGATGAACAATAACATTAAGAAAAAGATTCGACAACGAAAACGCCTTTACCGAAAAGCAAAACAAATCAATAGTGATTTGCACTGGTCAAAGTTTCGTCATGTCAGAAATGAAGTTATATTACTTTTACGTAATTCTTAAATTGAATATTTCAATAATATTGCACAAAAACTAAAGTCATCAGACCTTTTCACTAAAGACTGGTGGAAAACACTTCGAACATTTATTCCTACTAACATAACTAACACAATTCCACCTCTTTACGACGAACAAACCTCTTCAGTCTATACATATAACACAGGAGGAGGTAATTGACTTGATTAAATGCCTTAAGATAGGAAAAGCTTCCGGTCCTGACGGAATAGACAATCGTATCCTCAAAGAGACAATATATCAATTAAGCTACCCTTTTTGTGATTTGTTTAACTATTGTCTAAATACTTCTAAAATGCCGTCTTGTTGGAAAATTGCAAATGTTTGCCCAATTTTTAAAAAAGGTGATCCATCCCTAGCATCTAATTATCGACCTATATCACTGTTAAATACTATCGAGAAGGTCTTTGAGAGGATATTATACAAACACATTTTTAATTTTATTCGTGCAAATTCATTCTTTGCACCCACTCAATCTGGTTTCTTGCCTGGTGACTCTACCGTCAATCAGCTCACATATATGTATAATACATTTTGTAAAGCCTTAGACAATGGCCTTGAGGTCAGAGTTGTATTTTTCGATATTAGTAAAGCCTTTGACAAAGTATGGCACAAAGGTGTATTATGTAAATTACAACAAGCAGGCATTCGAGGAAATCTTTTATCGTTTTTGTCTAATTATCTTGTTGATCGCAAACAGTTAGTAATATTACCCGGATCACATTCAACCCCTATTGAAATTCTCGCCGGAGTCCCTCAAGGCTCTATTTTAGGACCACTTATGTTTCTAGTGTATATAAATGACATTATTGCTGACATAAATGCACACATACATGTGTTCGCCGATGATACCAGTCTGTTCATGGTCGTAAATTCACCTAACGCTACTGCAACCGTATTGCAATCAGACATTGACAAAATTTCCAGCTGGGCTGATACATGGTTGGTTTGCTTTAATCCCTTAAAATCAGAATCAATGCTTATTTCTCGCAAAATAAACAAACCAAGTCATCCACCATTGAATATGCAAAACGTTAATATTCCTATTGTTGATGTCCATAAACATTTAGGCGTTTTTATGTCCAATAATTGTACATGGCATGTACATATATCTTTCATAAAGGAAAAGGCATGGACAAGAGTTCATATAATGCGTCGATTAAAACTAAGGCTTGATAGAAACACTCTCGAGAAAATATATTTTTCGTTTATAAGACCACTCATTGAGTACTCAGACGCTGTTTTTGATAATTGTACGCAATGGGAAAAAGATGAACTAGAAAAAATCAAAAACGAAGCCGCGCGAATAACATCCGGATGTACACGTCTAGTCTCATTAGAAGATCTTCATAATGAGCTGGGATGGGAAACTATCAGTCAACGAAGACGCAAACATAAATTAATATTAATGTATAAAATGAACTCGAACAATGTTCCAAACTACTTACTCCCTTTTGCCCGCAACAGTTGGGTCGAGTAATAATAAACTCATTACGAAACTCATCACATCTCCAAACAATTCAAGCGCGAACATCACTTTATTCAAATTCATTTCTTCCGTCCATTGTTTCTGAATGGAATAATCTTCCCGATGACGTCAAAAACGCTGAATCAATCACTTCCTTCAAAAGGCTCATTAACACAAATCGACCGATTCCAAATATCCTATTTTCATACGGCTAAAGACGATCTCAATTGTTACACACGCGCCTAAGAACAAAGTGTAGTGCCTTAAACGAACATCTTTTCAGACGTAATATTATTACATCCCCGCTATGTCTATGCGGACGTCATGAAACGACGTCACATTACTTTCTCGAATGTACTCACTATGTACATATTCGCGGCGAACTTTTTAACTCAATATCCGTATATTCCGTCCCTTGCATTGAAACTATCCTATATGGAGACAATACTCGTGACTACATAACAAATACTAAAATAGCTGATGCAGTTCACAAATTCATTATTAAAAGAAAGCGATTTGATTCGTAATATGCTACAGAACAACCCTCAATCCTTTTTTCTTCTTGTTTCCCTTATCAAGTCTTTCACAACTTTTTTTGTTTTCTTTCCAGAACTCTGCCAGTCTCTCGTCTTTTCCTCTTTTCAAATGTCAACCTATAACCTGCTTTTCACAAATGAAACACCATAATCGGAGTTTCTCTTATTGTTCTATTTTTTTCCGATATTTTAATATTGTGTAATAAAAAACCCAACTATGTTCGTCTGACAACATGTAATTGTATTTGTATAGGAAGAAGAACTTTATAAGACATTGACTTTCGTTCCAATCCTATTCAAACATGTTAACTGTATAAATGTTGTATGTAATTCTGTAAAACAATGTGTATTGTTTGAAATAAATATTTTTAAACTAAATAAATTGCAATGGAAACAGTATTCACCAGTGCCATTGTATTTAAGGTTGACCACTGGTGGAAGTTGATAAAAATCACCACATAAAGCAATTTGAATGCCACCAAATGGTAAATTGTTTTATTTTTATTTTACACACATTGTATATGGTATCCAAAGTCTTCCTGCTAATCATTGAACACTCGTCTATTATTACACAGTCTATTTTTGTCAAGTTTTCAAATACTGTTTGATATTTCGGATTAAAACGTACAATGTTTTCAATTTCTTCAGGCTCATGTCGCCCGTCTAACAGACCGAAGAACTTGTGAACCGTGTTTATAGCACAGGGCCTTCCACTACCTGATAATATATATATAAACACACATAATTACACAATGATAAATGGGAAATGCTATGTTAGTTATACCTTATATATATATATATATATATATATATATATATATATATATATATATATATATATATATATATATATATATATATTATATATATATATATATATATATATATATATATATTGTTCAAGTCCATTGAAATAAGGGCTCAATTTATTCAAGTTCATATAATATCTATTTAAAAAAATTATTATTTGCAGGATACATTTCATAAGAATTATGACGTATACATATATAAAATGTTAACTTGGAAGAACTGTTCTCCGAGGCTTCTCCTGTTGCCAGGCATTCACCATTCTTCCGAAGTCCATTGCCTCATTGGCATGTCCTTCAATGATTACCATCACCAGAACATTGAGGATATCAGACTTCGGGAGAGCACGATTTTCTGTTATTACCCTTTTCATTGTGCTGATGCCCTATCGCAGTTTAAAAAACACACAATTTGTCAAATTACACTGAAATTAGAATTTTAAATCTCTTCGGTTTAACACAATGAGATATTTCAGCTTTTTTCGTGTGTTTTTATATTCTTGACAGTCTAGTCAAGTACCCACGGAGCAGTACCGACTGCTTCATCTAGAACGTATTGATCTGCACATGTGACGGATACACAAAGAGCACATCATACCAACAACTGTTTTATTTAATAGTATATTATATGTTTATAAAGTGAAATTCATATTAAAATTTTATCATCTGTAGAGTCCTATAATTGATGCAACACAATATCTGTCTGTTTTCAATTATTATTCACTTGCGATTTCATTTAGTGTTGCTTTCACTACAAACTTATAAAAAAGTAAAGATATTCTTACCTCCTTCAAAATGTGTTACCCATGGACAATATTGCGTCCAACTACTGTCGAACCCACTGGCTCGCTGTTTGAGTCGCTTGTTTGGTGGGTCAGAGGTTAGAGGATCATTTAAACGTCCTGGAAACTTCACTTATTGCACTCTCTGACAGCGACGATTATTAGTAGTACTGACAATGAAATGGGTAACTGCAGATTTTCCAGGCACAGGGACTGGTCGTATCTTAGATCGTAGCATTCTGGCGTGCCCACAAACTAAAGATAACTTTGTTGCAGATATATATCGTATTCCGAAAATATCGAATAAACTATTTGATGTGAATGCATTGAATGTTGGTGCTGTTAATTTTAGTCGCGTTTGAAATAGTGTGAAAACATTTTAAGTTTTAGGGAGCAATCAAATGAGAGTTGACTTCAATTAACCGTAAATATAACTTCAATTACGCTTAAA
The DNA here is from genome assembly GCF_020536995.1 of Dreissena polymorpha. Classification (NCBI taxonomy): domain Eukaryota; kingdom Metazoa; phylum Mollusca; class Bivalvia; order Myida; family Dreissenidae; genus Dreissena; species Dreissena polymorpha. The sequence goes on from NC_068357.1 coordinate 22,705,466, forward strand.
TGTATACCGTATTTTACTAAAATTATATGATTAACGTGACATGAATCATCTTAATCATGCTTTGTTTGTTTTATTATACTGCAAGTCATAATAAAACACAATTTCTGTTCTGTTATTATAGTACACACAACCGCAACAAACAACAGTGACTATTCTTGAAACACCGCTGAAAAAGTTGTTTGCAACTAAAATAAAACATCAACAAAATCGCGCATACCTTTAATTGCTCTTAAGCCATGTGCACCAGTAATAATCGATCATTATCGACCATTATTAGGGGGCAAACACCATAGTTGACACCTATAAACGACCCGTAAAACGTGCTCGCGTCTTATCTAAGCCTTTGCACATACAGCTTATACGGATTGGTCGTTGGCCGAATGCAGACGGATCAGAGATTACAAGGGCATGTAAACTTTTCGGCGTTGCGGCATCATGATCGGAAAATCAAGCGCCGCGGCGAAATGGATTTTGAAGTGCAAGCACCGCGGGCCCGCTGTGCTAAAACCGCCTGGGGAAATGCCTGATATATATATATATATATATATATATATATATATATATATTGTTCAAGTCCATTGAAATAAGGGCTCAATTTATTCAAGTTCATATAATATCTATTTGAAAAAATTATTATTTGCAGGATACATTTCATAAGAATTATATACATATAGACTTGATGAAGAAGTTTTACGATCCGTTATGATTGTACAAGCATTTCATTTAATGCGACATTATGCATCACAGTACACATATGGTACAATAATTTACAAAGCAGCTAATTAAATAATCAAAGTATTAACGTATACTGCACAGGCAATCCCGGTGGAACATGCCACCTGAACACTGGAGCCTTTGCTGTGTAAAAGGTTTGCGAGTTCGGACACAACATACGATTTTCCGGTGCCAGCGGAACCCAACATAAACATATTGTGACCTTTCGAAGCCAAATTTAGTGCTTTTAACTGTTGACAGCTCATTTTCAATATCCCAAATATGTACCGTTGCACTCACATTAAAGAAATAAATTAATATTGCCGATATTTGATTGCTTTCGTTCTTTAAATTTTTATACCGCAAATGTTTGTTGACAATTTGTGGGCGTGTGCGTATACTTAAACCAACCTCGCATCATAACTTATCGTAGCGTATCAATATACCGGGAACCATGAAGCGATTTTCATCTGACCAATCAAATTTTGTTTGACAAACGGTAACGAACCAATCTCAGAAGCTTGCCGAATCGTTTTGGCTGTGAAAAATCAACACTGCCATTAATGAAAAAAACTACTTTCAACATTTATTGTTGAAATCAAGAGTTATTTGTGTAACTGTTTTGTTATGTATCATTATAAAAAGTGTCATTAACACGGGTGCTAATAAATAACATACTTTGTTTGCCAACAAAGCCAAGAGTTTGTGAAAACGTCTTCATCGCTGTGTGCAGACCTGTGTCGCAGTAAGAAAATTCGTCAATTTGTTATGAAAATTGCTTTGTTTTATGTTCTTACACTGATGTCATGTGAATATAGGTTATGTTTTTAAGGAGATAAATGTGTTGACTATCGATATTCTGTGTGCATATTTCGTTGATTGCATTCGTTTGAGAGATATGGACCTTTATTTAGACAAGGGTGTTAAATGAGATTTTTGACAGTTGCATCCCTTGTATATATATATATGGTATATAATTCTTTTTATATATTTTTTAAAGATCCCTGTGCTGGTACACGGTAATTGGCTTTCCAGTGTTTGAATTTGCATATAATTTGTGCGTTGTCATTTTTGTCGGGTTGTCCGATGAAGTGGGACCTCTCAATATCATCTGCAGTAAGACTTGGAAGGCTCAGTTTCTCATGACAAAGTTTGATGATGACTTGGTCAGTATCCGATTGGGACTTTCCATCCATGGGAACGTTATGAAATCAAAGAATGTTTCGACGGCTATACTGGCCTAGGTTATCGTGGTCGTATTCCATCTGTTGGAATTGAGATTCAAGGGCAGATATTTTGCTTTCCATTTGGTGCACTTGTTGATTTTTCTGCTTAAGTTCAGAATTAAGATGTTCGATCGCCTTAGATTGGCCGTTTAAGCTATCAATTAGCGGTTGAATAGGTTGAATTAATCTTTCTCTTTCAAAATAGCAAATTGCTTTTTCTTTAAACGACCCAATCTGTCAGGTACAATGTCGGCCATATTTGTTGTCATTGTATTTAGCTTGCGGATCCTACATTTAGTATTTCATAGCGTATTTATAGAATATTCGTAGTTTTCCGCATATTCCCGGATAACGTTCGGAGTGACGGATATGCACGAAAGAAGGCGATATTGCACAAAGTTCATTAGAGTGCTTATACCTTAAAAAAATGTATCAGAAAAAATTCTTCTTACTGTCTCCGTAGACACTCGTATATTTTCGGCCTAGACCGTCAAGTGAGGAACTTATTCTCGCATGAATATGCAAACAATAATAATGAAAGCGCTGAAGGCACTGAAGATGTTCGCTTTTGCATAATTTAATACGCATTTCATTTTTCAAAATCAATCGCAAGTTTGAAATGAACACACCCCATTCAACTTTATAAAGTGTGTGTCATAGCGCACGGGTCGAGGTTTGTGTGCACTTTTTATTATCCTTATTATTTCATAGAAATAACTTAGACAAAATAAAAAACAACATGCTTTTTGGACGTTCTGAAAGCATAGAAAGTATGATGAAAATGGTAATGAAAACTTAATATAAATAAAATTTGCAGTCACCATCATATTAAAGGAATATTTTTTCTAATATCAAATAACTATCTCACCAAGAATATAAATTCATAATGAAAGTTCCGTGTACAAAACTTTTGAGTTTTGACATCATATACAAATTCAAAATATACAATAATCTGCGTACCTTGTATATGGAGGAATAAAAGTATATACACATTGCTGTTTATGCTTTACTTGTTACCCGAGCAGTTCACACGGTGTCAACAACGCTGACATAAACATAGGTTTAGAGCACTAATGCGCTTTTAGGCATAGCTGTTTTCTTAGTGTTCATCTTAGTGACTAACATAACGCCAACAGACACGCACGAATATTTTCGAATATTTAATAAGCTGATTCGAGATACAACCTCTGAATTTTTGCTACATCACTGCGTATGTGCTCAATTCAAAGGATGTAGCACTCTTCAGTGTAAGGAATTCCGGACTACTCTCTGTATGCTCAAACGACACAAATTGTGGCCCTGTTACAATTACGCGTTACAATCCATCTCGCAGAATTTCACTTTCGCCTCCAAGATGAGGAAACAATCATAAGCGAAATAGTATAGTGTCACGATAAGAAAAAATCGTTTAATTATCATACCACAATGTTTGCCGTACTTGGTCAGCACGTCTGGAAATCATTCCTTAATGTGTGGATAGGCTGCCATTAATAACAAGTTTGCTATTTTAAATTCAATTTTGTATCATAACGCACTGTTCTTAAATGTGGCATTTTCAATTCGCAATGAGATTTGTAATGACCCTCGTCATGCGAAAATGGGTCTTATTCCATATGCGCCCATCATATAAATAGCCGACTCAGCTATCTCTCCTTCTGGTTAGGAGAAACATAACATATTGAGTGATTTTATAGCGAACAGCATCGCCTATGGCCTGACTGCGCAAAAGCACATGTTGGGTTTAACAAACGCTTGCCGAAACGCATAAGACCCATTTTCGCATGACGGCGCTATTGACGCGTGATTTAAATGTGTCGAAAGAAAACTGCGTTTAAATCAAATATCAACATACGATATATTTCGATAGTGAAGAAAGATACTCATAACAAGGCATATGAGGACACATGAAGTGCTCTCCCGTAGTATATTTTTTATCTACTCACACTAACGTGTGGTTTGACAATGCTAACACACATTTCATGCGGTAAATATGCAACTTTCAAGTGAAAAACACAACACAAAAGTTTAACTTTTGTTTAATTATATTTATTTATTTAGAAAAGTAAATTGCAAACTTGATTTCAATGTCAGCGTATACGCCGACTACATTTTTAAAAGATATTTATTGTTATAAATTTATTTAATATAATATTTTTAGTTGTTTTCGGTTTTAGCGATTATAAAGCATTTACGAGGTTGCCTATAGTATGCCTGTAGTAATTGATGAACTCATGTGAATATAAACAAGCTAAACCTTCTACTAACCTTCTACTATTGCGTTGCTAGCACCCGTAAATACAAAAGATCGCCGCTATCTGTTGAGAACCAAAGAACGTTTTCCAGCATGAACGAGGTTACGAAACAGGTCATTTTTGTTTTATTATTATAAATTGTTTGTTATATTCGGGTTTAGCAATTATGAAACATTTTTTTTTGTTTTTGTCTATCGTATCGCTGAAGTTATTGTTGAACTTATGTTCAACGTTTTATAAATTGAGAATATAAATAAGCGTTAACTTTTTCCCGAATCTATCAATAGCCTCAATTTACGAATTGTACTACGCCATTGAGGTGTATGTGAGAGCGTAACCTATTGCGTTGTTATCGACCGTGAACTTTCCTTTGTTTATCGACAGGCGCATCTATTAATAGCCTCATATTATGAATGGCAAAAATACTACGTCATGAAGACGCTGCAGAGGGTGGACTATTTTATTCATTCATAAACAATCTCCTCCGCGACACGTACACTACGATCATTGTTTATTGATTCTTTTCTATAAAAGCACCGTTCGAAACTTTTGCATTTAACGCGAAATTAATATCATGTTTCCATTTGTGAATGAATATAATTGGAGAACTTGCATAAATTATACAACTCTTTCTCGCGCGGATACGCGTAGTAAGCGGGTATTGGGTTCCTAGTAGCTAAGCCGTATCGACCTGAATTTTAGACTAACCACCTTAGACGGTCGCTTAGCGACCATCTAAAAACTATGTCGTACCCAATCCTTAGCAATTTTGCTTCAATAATATTTTTTATACGTTTTATGACACTGTCATGTTATATAGTGATGCGAAGAGCTTCTTTGCAGGGACCTATTTGTTTGTATAGGTCCCTTTTCTTTGAGTGCGCATGAATGACCGCCAAGTGGTAAATCGGACTTTAGGGAATTCATTCATTCGTGGATGTTTTGGCAGCCAGCCAATTCTGACTGTCTTAGAAATGTGTATCATTACTATGGCCTTAGGGCTTCGTCCCAGGCCAAAAAAGAATATTGAAACCACTGTATATTGGTATCCCTTGTAATACGAAAAGGCATCTTAGATATGTCGCCATTCTTTTGTTTCAATATTGTTAAAAAATATTCAACCATTATCTATTATAAATATTTATCCATTTACACCCTGGTGAAGTCTCGTTTTTGGAAATTATTTGACAACAAGTTGGAGCTTTTGGGAAAGAGACCTGATATATCCACAGACCCGAAAAATAACAATTTCTACAAAAGTCCTTTATTCCTTAAACAATGTATACATACCATAAAATAAATACAAGTTTTGGTTCAGAAGTATATTAAATATACCAATTCATTTATGGATGATCTACTAGCACATTAATACACATTTTTAGCATTTGTAATATTTTCATCGGTAATTAAAAAGGGTATAACTAAATTGTCTTTCAAATACGCAACAATCAAATAGGTCCTTAAGAGCCGTGAGGCAGCCTAAGCAGATTTTACTTTTAATCCGGTTTCAAATTCTGGCGATGGTATCCGTTTCATTTCTACTTCTTTTGTTGATTTGATTAGTTTCATTATTTAAAAACTCGCCATTTTAACAAGACCTTTAAGACTCATTCACTTTAACTTGTGTTTTGCGATTTCCTACGCAGAATGACACCTCTAGCAGAGGTTCATTTTCTGGGTATCAAACGAATATCCGTATACTGGATATCCTTGACAAATGACGATGCACGATATTAATTTACTGGCGTTGATAAGAAATAATATTTTTTATGATCACTCGTGAATAAAAATCGATATTCCACCAAATGTCCTCTATTTATTATACTGTTTAATAGTTATCTAGAATAAAGATCTTAAATGTACGGAATACTGTTATTGCCATCGTGGTTACACATTATCCAGAGGGCGTCAATGCGATAGTACGATGGCGTCAATGCGATAGTACGATGACGACAGTGCGACAATGCGATGGCGACAGTGCGATTGTACGATGGCGACAATGTGATAATACGATGACGACAGCACGATAACGCGATTGTACGATGGCGACAATGCAATAATACGATGTCGACATTGCGACAATACGATGGCGAAAGTGCGATAGGACGAAGGCGATAATGCGACCATGCGATAGTTCGATAATACGATGACGACAGTGAAACAATACGATGGCGAAAGGGCGATAGTACGATGGCGACTATGCGACAATGCGATAGCGCGATAGTGCGATGGTGACAATGCGATAATACGATGACGACAGTGCGACAATACGATGGCTACAGTGCGATAGTACGATGGCGACAATGCGATAATACGATGACGACAGTACGATAACGCGATAGTACGATGGCGACAATGCGATGATACGATGACGACAGTACGATATGACTATCGCTTTGTCGCCATCGTATTGTCGCACTGTTGTAGTGTCGTCATCGTACTATCGCGTTGTCGCATCGTCGCTATCGTACTATCGCATTGTCGCAATCGTACTATCGCATTGTCGCCATCGTACTATCGCATTGTCGCCATCGTACTATCGCATTGTCACCCACTGGATTTTAATGTGATACCGCGATGGCACTAAAGGTATTCCGTATGAATGCGAAATAGAAGTAAGGGTGAAATGATAGTATGAAAAACTGTATTTTCGCTCTTAAATTGTATAATCATCTTTATTATTTTACCAGTGACCTCCAACAATTTAGCTTTAAACTAGTACCAAAAAAAGTTACAGCATTTGCGCATACACATGTATATTACTTTCAATCCTTTAACGCACATAATCAACAGTCTCCGTCCGTTATCTGCGTTTGGAGGAGAAGTACATGTTTATTGGATCAAATATTAGGATGTCAAGGTTATCTCCCCTATACCAGGCCTCGCTCGTTGTCGTTGTCCGCTTTCCCCTTTAACTTAGGTATTGTGAAACGGACGTTCTTAACTTGTTAAACACAATTTGTAAAAATATAGCCGCGCGTTTTGTTTTGCCAGTTACCGAACTAACGGCATAAACCTGCCTTTAAATTCAACATTTAAATGGCCTTGGATCTTCGCATTTAGCCAAGAAGACTTAAACAATGATTTACACCTATGAACAATTTTATTCATTTGTTTACTTATTTTTATTTTTTTTTTTATTTTTTTTTGGGGGGGGGGGGTGCTGGGGGGATATAGCGATTTATCCTAAATACACATGTTCATAGTACTTTCTTATAAATCCGATCATTATGACAAAACGGAACACATTGGTTGACCATTTTACGTTCATCTCACAGGAGGGAATCCCGTATTATATACATATATATATATATACACGGGATTCACTCATGTGGTTCATCTTACATAAAAAGCTTATATTATTAGCCACATATAAAAGCTAATATAAAACGATCGTATACCAGGAGGGGAAAAATCAAGTATCAAACAAGATAGCGACGTCCAAGCCGAGATAAGTATTATTCACCGTTTTATAGCGTTTATTACTTAAATGTATTGTTTAAATACCGCTCACATTCCAGCCATATCAGCAAGAAAGAGATTTGCGTTTAGTTCGTATTAATATTCGCTCTATATCTCGACTTTACTCGCTACGACTTTTCTTAGCAGGAGCGGTAATTTTGTGATTCCGCCCAGCAATTTTTTAGCGAGTAAAGTGGAGATATAGACTTAAGAAAATTTAGCGGGACTTTACATAAAAGTAATAAAGGGTATACAACGGTAACATGGAAGTAGCCATCTTGTTTGTCACGTGATTTCCCCCCTCTGTATACTTTGGACATAGCTTAATAGTTTATGTTTGAGTCGCTATGTTCCTTTTCTCTCCAACGAGCTTTCGAACCAAACAATATAAATATTATTTTATTTGAAAAGAAAGATATTTGAAAACAGAGATATCAAAGTTGAACCATCGTGTCTCATTCAGTAGTTTATTTGTTTGTTCCAAACAGTACGTTCTGAATAAGTAAGCTGTAAAGGTCTGTAATAAAATGTAGTGTACTTGATATTGTGTCTACCCCGAGTTGTGGTGCCGGCTCCGACTCCTATTAAAGTGTTTTCAGATTTCCCTCGAACAGTAATCGTTTTTTTTTCTTTAAACTTATTTACAATCATCATTCGATGCAATCGAGCAACATCAATGATTTGCACTTATGCATAATTTGATACTCGAAGACCGACTAGCAACAATATCACAAAAAATAAAAATCATTTTTAAGTACAAGTTTTTATTGTTAGGCACATATGCACCAGATAAGTAAATTGTGTTAATAGCACGTCATGGCTGAGTTTGGGGATCCTGACGCTCCGGAAGTAGTCCGCGTCTTTCCTCTGGGTAGGTCGGGGCAGAAAAGTAGTTCCTTATGTGTTCATACGCCGTCAAACCGGTGATGATCCAGGCAAGCAGCCACGAAATAACAGTCAATGCGAAACTCGAGCCGTAAGCTGTATTAACGGTTAATTTAATGTCGTCTGCGTAAACTGCAAACGCTATCATCAAAAACAGGCCTACAATTACAAACATGATAGAAATTATTATAGCGGACGTGTAAAAAATGTATTTACATAAATATTGGCAAAATGTGATAGAAAACAATAACTCTTGTTGAGTTGTATTTAGGTAAAGTTTTGTTCTTTTTTCAATTATTTGTTTTCAATTAAGACTATGCTCTGCATTATTTATAATGTAATTACAGTGGCGTAGCCAGACCCAAATTTTAGCCGAGGCAGTATCTTAGGTCTTTCTAGGGGGTTCCGGGGGCATGCCCCCTGGATTTGTTTATACCTAAAACGTCTCTGATGCGTTTTAAAGGCCATTTAAACCACATTTTATACCTAAATTATCGGAATCGTGGACGCTACATATGAACGTTTAGTATCAATAAAGTTAACAAAAAATCTGCTACGCCATTGCATGGAGGATTGTGACCATCTATTGTCATATAATGTTTTTTCTCCTTCCACTCTTATATGCTCAGTGATATTTGCAGGTGTTTAAAGACTATGGCATATCAGTTGAAGCAAGGATGGTTTGGAAAAGTATGGTTGGAGTCATGTTTTGTTCTTCGAAAAATTGTTTTATATATGTGTGGTCTGCACCATAGTTGGCCGCATTGTTGAATTGTTCAACTGAAGTTATTAAATTGAAATAATTATCTGCCTCAACATGAACCAATTGTACTCAATGATAATATTTGATCATAGTGCCTTAAATTCATTAAATTGCCTCAATTTCTAATAAGGATTTTATTCTTTGACATAATTTTTGCTTTTTTCCTTGTAATCTAAAAATTGCTCTGCAAATTTTAGCCGAGGCAACTGCCTCGGTGTGCCTCAGCGTGGCTACGACGCTAAATTATATAATGCCATCGGATAAAAGTTGTGAACGGGTAAATATAGGCCTTTAATATTAAAACGGATGGCAACCATTGTCGTCTTAGACTTTGAATCTGACAATGAGTCTTAAGTTTTTTTTTTAATAATATGAGCTGTGTGGACATCAAAGCAGGAAAAACATGCCATCGGTTAAATGAAATGGGAGACAACTACCGAAAGGAGTTTGAAAAACATTTTGTAGTGTAATTAAATTACCTCCCATGAATGGTGACACCACCGCCGCGATGTAAAACAGCACCAAGTCCTTGTAAACGTACGTGGATAAGACGTTGAAGCCAATTGTGGACAGCATGGAAAACATTCCCAGAAACATCATAGCTCGAACCGCACCGAGGTCGTCTGTAGAAAGACAATAAATGAGCGAAAAAGGATCTTATGTCATATGCGTCCATGGTAGCTTCAGACCAGCCAGCTCACAAACCCAGTCTGGTCAGGGGATCTCATGTCCGCTATAAATTCAAATAAAGGTACCGTGTTCATAATAGCGGACAGCAGTAGCCAATTATATAAATCTGGATAACTCTTATCCAGCGGATCACTTTTGGTTATCTTATCATAAAATTTAAGATAACCAAAAGTTATCCGTTTGATAAGAGTTATCCAGATTTATACAATTGACTGGGTGAGCTTCTGCACATACTTCGCGTATGCACAATCTGTCTGTAGCTACGCAGGTTGTATATGGCATAATATCGATTATTGCAGGAGGCAGCTGAATTAGCCTTGATGCAATTGTTTGATACCATAGAACTCTGAAAGCCATGCGGAATGTGTTATCAAATAACTCGTGCTATGCACTCGTGCTTTTATCGATACGCATCTAAATATCCGACAGTGGGTTATTCGTCAACAAACTATGAACTACAATTATATTTCTTAACCATGTTTCACAAAATAGTATAGTTATGGTCATAGTGTAATTTAAATGCATTATCAATTTACCTGAATAAGGAAGATAATAACACGAGTTTCCCGCGCAAAGTCTCCATATGCCTACGCTACCGTTGTTTGTTCCGTCCCTCATGTGTTGCCATTGGTTCATGGCCATTGCCAAAATTACCAGCAATAACGTAAATAACGTCAGCGACAAAACAAGGATACTCCGCCATTTTGATAAAGCCATGTGTACTTTTTCAATGTAAAATGAATCTATGAGAAGATTTTGAGTAATTTAACACCGTTCTTTATCACGTGGTCTGTTGAGTTAGACTGATACTGTGGTATGGAATTTTGTGTCCATTTAAGACATAGCTGGCAAAGTTACTAAGAATATAATCCAATAAAACAATTACTTCCTATCAAGTGATACGCTCTTCGTACCGATTGTTAACGCTTTCATTAAAGAAGCATTACCATTCACACACGTACCCTTTATTCACGCCGCATGATGCATTTTTTAAACAATCTTTAATCTTAAAATATTTGATTGTGTATGCATAAAATTATATTCATTAATTTGACCAAAACTGAGATGGACTACTTGGAACCTCTGATAACAAAAACAAATAAAACATAAACAAAGCTTTGCAAAAAAAAGGTATGTTTTACATGAAAAATCTCAGCTAATTGAAATCAAGCTGGCGTTTGTAAAGTATGGCTGATACATCGTTTCGCTTTATATAGAGAAACACCAATCGAAATGGACACAATAATAAATCATTTGGAACTCTTCCATTGACACTGCGGAAAATACGTCTATCACTTATTAGTGATAAAAGAAATAATCTTTAAAGTTAAAAATGCTAATTGGTCGTGTTGATCACGCGGTTATTTTTCTTGACTATGCTTTTATTTTCGATGAATCTAAACATGGTTTTTACAAAGACACAAACATTTGTTAATGAAACCCTTAAAACCGATTACATTGGGTATACTATGGAGATATCCGACGGTGATCGGCACTTATAGTAGAATTAAGAGTTATGGTGCAATTACGGGACATCGATGCACAACCATATACAAAGAGAAATTTTAACGATGAAAAATTTCCGCACATTTCGCATACATTTTAAACAAAGCAAATGTTCACATTTGAAGATCTAGATCTGATGGTCCTTAAATAAAAGGGGCATCAGTTATTAAGGGATCATGGTGTGCTTTGCTTTAACAAAAAAATAAAAAAAATGCATACATAAATGTACACGGTATTTTGAATGTTCGTCGGGTACAAAGTATATTATCAATTTCCAACAATAAGTCGCATAAAATGCATGTGCATAGCAAAGAACTAGCAGTACTTTTCCCGTAATCCCGAAACGTGCCTTATAATGACAACTTAAAGCGGTTGTTTTTAATTTCTCTATATGCATATAAAAACATGTTTACGCCTTTAAAGTCTTTTAGTCTTTTAACTAATTATTCTTAACATTCATGCTTATTAATTGAATCATTGTACCGTGTACATGGCCCTTTAAATGTTAACGTTTAAGTGAAGGAAAACAAACACAAGTGCTTTCGGAAACGTTATCAGTTTCATTTTTGCGTGTTCTTATTCTTTGCAAAAGCAAAATAATGAATTCTTAGTAAACTTGCTGTACAAGCGTATGATGTGAATAATGAAGTTTTCTGAAAATGAACTGTTCTAAATCGTGTACTATTAACCCATTTATGCCAAATGGACTCTCCCATCCTTCTAAATTTGATCAATTCATTCCCAAAATTAGGGATGTCTGGTATATTTATTTCTATTTTAAGAATATTTGTTACAGAAATTCCTTGAAGCAAACAGCATAGACCCTGATGAGACGCCGCATCATGCGGAGTCTCATCTGTGTCTACGCTGTTTGCCAAGGTCTTCTTTTCTAGACGCTTGGCATAAATGGGTAAATTATAACAGCAATGACGCATGTAATACTTTCGATCACATCAAAAACGCATTTTAACATTCGCAATAAATTATTATAAGTCTGAATACAATGTGTCTTTGTCTTCAAAAACTGAATTTGAAGAAGAAGTAAAAAATAGCCGAACGCCAAATTGCTTTATCATTTGTATGATGACACTGAAATTTAAAACAATTAAAGGTTTATTAAAATATCACGCATGCTGTTTAACGACAGCCATAGTTTATATATTACTTTTTAGCCCAAAGATTTCCATATCATGAATATTTCAGGTTTGCAATGCTATACTCTCTTAATAAATCAAAACCATTGATTTAAAGACATTTTTGATATTAATCTGTACTTGTTGTAGGAATAGCAATGATGTGTACTAAACATCACTTTTTCGCTTGAATGATTGAGAATTCACGATAAGACCTTGACAGTTGGCGGTCTACCTTCAGATTGGGAGGAGCCGGTAAAAAGCAATCTCCACGCAGAGTTGTCGTTCCTTGCTCTCACATACACCTCTGCGAAAGGCTCAGCATGCCATATTGCCCAGAAACTGGGCGAAACCGAACAAACGCATTCAAAGTATATTTGATTTGAATTTTTTAGGATCAGAGGCGTAAAATAATGAAATAGGAATTTTAAATTAACGATACATCGTGCAAAAACTTAAAAAAAAGCTTTAATGCAACTCTTTGGAACTATTTTATTGCCCATTTACGCAGATGGAATCATTCCACGCACTTCACAAATGTAAACAATTGAACATAATTTTTATTGAGTGACGTTAGGCATTGCTTCGACGTATGTATGTATATAGGTTTGTTAACATCAAAAAACCATATCTATTGTATAATAATGAATTAAGACTTAAATAAGACATTATGGTATGAGATGGTTTTGCTTTAATGCAGTGAATGTAATGTAACCGTCGTGCAAGAGATTGTTTAGTATACTGTAACCTCCATGATGAACGCTTGGAATGATCATAACATGAATGAGACGCTTTCATAAAAATAGTCCGTTCTGAGCCCATCACAGAGGTGGTTTTAATGTAACCATCGTGCAAGAGATTAGGTAAAAAGATGGCCATACAACCGTGAATATTG